>NC_091192.1:28999918-29060216 GCF_040958095.1 Procambarus clarkii
ACAACCACACCAACCACAACCACACCTACCACAACCACACCTACCACAACCACACCTACCACAACCACACCAACCACAACCACACCAACCACAACCACACCTACCACAACCACACCTACCACAACCACACCTACCACAACCACACCAACCACAACCACACCAACCACAACCACACCTACCACAACCACACCTACCACAACCACACCTACCACAACCACACCTACCACAACCACACCAACCACAACCACACCAACCACAACCACACCAACCACAACCACACCTACCACAACCACACCAACCACAACCACACCTACCACAACCACACCTACCACAACCACACCTACCACAACCACACCTACCACAACCACACCAACCACAACCACACCTACCACAACCACACCTACCACAACCACACCAACCACAACCACACCAACCACAACCACACCAACCACAACCACACCTACCACAACCACACCAACCACAACCACACCAACCACAACCACACCAACCACAACCACACCAACCACAACCACACCTACCACAACCACACCTATCACAACCACACCAACCACAACCACACCAACCACAACCACACCTACCACAACCACACCTACCACAACCACACCAACCACAACCACACCAACCACAACCACACCTACCACAATCACACCAACCACAACCACACCAACCACAATCACACCAACCACAACCACACCTACCACAACCACACCTACCACAACCACACCAACCACAACCACACCAACCACACCAACCACAACCACACCAACCACAACCACACCTACCACAACCACACCAACCACAACCACACCAACCACAACCACACCTACCACAACCACACCAACCACACCCACACCAACCACAACCACACCTACCACAACCACACCAACCACAACCACACCAACCACAACCACACCAACCACAACCACACCAACCACACCCACACCTACCACAACCACACCAACCACAACCACACCAACCACAACCACACCAACCACAACCACACCAACCACAACCACACCAACCACAACCACACCAACCACAACCACACCTACCACAACCACACCTACCACAACCACACCAACCACAACCACACCTACCACAACCACACCAACCACAACCACACCAACCAATGCAATCACGCCAACCACCACAGCCACTGTGGGGTAGTCCTATCAGGCAATAATATGCTTTTTATATTTGAATATTTAGTATATATTTTATTTACTTGCTGAATTTTTAGTTTAATTGATATTTATTATTACTTCAAATAGTGAACTGTATTTTATGATTTTCCTGAACACATAGTGGGGGGGGGGGTAAATGTACACAGCTTATCCCTCAACTGGTGGTGATAAATAAGCCATATATACACATATATATATATATATATATATATATATATATATATATATATATATATATATATATATATATATATATATATATATATATATATATATATATATATATATATATATTTACAGCTAATGTGTATAGTATATACCACATATGGTGGATAATAACAAAATACAGTATTATGTTATTACTACAATCTACTGTATTGTAAAATTATGTGTTAGTATAAAGTAATGGGTGGCCTTAGCTATAATTGGAGGTATGGCCTGATTTGGCAATGTGAAAGAGTTGGTCCTTAAACATCAAATTAGGGTAAGGCACATATGGTCCAGGTCCTGGACCCATAATGGCCGTTCTGCTCTTTGTTAATGGCGGCTGGCACTGTTAGGTTGCTGGCACTGTCCACTTTCTTGTAAGTGGTCAGCTCAACTGATATCTCCTGGATCACAAGCTTACCTGACAACAAATTGGGCTGTAAAAATTGTTCAATTTACATATGAAGTACAGGTGTAACACCTGAAATATAGTGTTATATGATGTGATGGTGAAGCTCACTTGTGTTTGGCGTGTTGCCCCACCGTCTAACGATAATTTCCTGCACTAATAATGGCCAAAATTACGTGCAATAGAAATACCGAAAGCTATTCTTCCCTTTGTTAGTGAGAGCTTTGGTTGGTCGGAACGTAGTGGTTCCTTTGTTGAAGTTCGAGGGTAGAGTTCCAGTTCTAAGACAATTTGAGAGCGAGCTGCTCTCTGTGATTGTCTTTGTTTTCAAGTCGTGTGTACGATGACTGGGCTGCCTCCTTGTCCGAGCGGTGTTCCAATGTTCTCTGGTTTCTTCTGTCTTTATATTTACAATAGGGAAGCAAGCTTCAGTTTTATTGATAATTATGTTATATCTAGTCGAATACTTTTTTATTAAGTTTAAACATTAGACTGTTGTTTAAGGAATACTTGTGGAGCTTAAATATGCGTGTTGTTGTGATGGCGTCACGGAATCTCCCATTCTCTTTAAACATTAACTGACTAACTAATGTAAATAGTTTAACCAGGTTTGCTGGATATATTGGAGTAGTAATGTTAGGATTACTATGTTAGTGTGTTATGTGTCAGATTTCCAACATAATTGGGGGAGGGGGAAATATGGGTCGAAGTCCAATGGTTAGGACTGCGGAACACTTCATTCCTCTCCCTTAGAATTAAAATGCTGTTTTAATTTGAGCTTGCACTATTGTGCAGCAGTCCTTTCTGGACGTATGTCCTGTACTGGAGCTCCGGGTGTTGGAAGTCTTTGAGCATCTTCCTTAATTTCCTGCCACTTCTAAAGGAACTAATTTCTCTAAGGTTATGAGAGTAGTGTTGCCTCTGTACTTAACTAGGATATAATTGTTTCTGTCAAACTAGAGTCCCAGATCACTTTCAAGTTTCTTAGGGACGTTTTCAAAATCCATCCTGAATGTATCTTTTTGGGCTCCTTCGACCCAGTACCTTAAGGGACTAGGGAATTGATGTTTGATTCCTATTTTCATTAGAAAATCAAACACCACTTGTGTGACACCTAATAGTTTGTTCAGTTCAGAGCAACGATTAGGATCAATTACCTGGATTCTGGATTTGGTTCTTCTCGATTCTTGGATTCTGGATTCTTGGATTTAGTGGTTCTGGATTCTCAGTGGGATTAGTGACATTGGTTACAATGACTTGTGGATTTTGTTCAGGCCACTGGTCACTAACTAGCCACTGAGGTCCATTGAAGCACATCTCTGCTCTGGTTAATTGCCGTAAAGTCAGGCTCTGGAACGATTGTTAGCTGGATTTTCTTTGGTGGGAACATATCTCAGTTTGTACCCTGCTGACAACATTCGTATTTCCTTAATGCAGTAACTCACGTAAGGATTTTTACTGTTGTTATTTCTCACCCACTGTAGCACTGCCTTATTATCTGACCATACCACTGTTTCTTCAAAGTGGATGTTACTTAAGGCTTTGATCAGATAATGAGACAATCTTTCTCCTATCAGTAGGGCTGTTAACTCCAGTTGTGGTAATGATCGCTTCTTCAACGGTGCCACTCTGGCCTTTGTTGTGAGCAAATTAGCTGTCCCTTATGATACCAAGTAAGCTACTGTGCCATAAGCCTTTCCTGAGGCATCACAGGACACATGTAACCTAATTGGTTGATTTTCATGCACTGTGTTCCAAGGGAACTTGACAGACTCTAGGATACGTAGATCCTTCACTAGCCCCTGGCCACTTTTCTTGTAAGGCAGGTGTTAGAGGATCATCCCAGCCTATCTTCTGTTGTCAGCATTCCTGCATTATTAACTGTCCATTTATCAAGATAGGACTTAATAGTCCCGCGGGGTCGAAGGATTTGCTAATTTGGGATAGAAGTTTTCTCATTGTTATGTTGGTGGTATCTGGTTCCACCGATTTGATGGTCAACTGATCCGCTGCTGTATCCCATTCAACACCTAATACCTTTGTCTTCTGGGGTACCTTGTAGTCGGAAAATTCTGATTCAATCAGTTGATTTAAGCTGATATTATTGGAGACCCACGACTGGAGAGTCATTTTTGCTCCCAACAATTCTCGATTGGTCTCATGGCATATGTTCAGCAGTTTACTTTCACTGCTTGTTGTTCCTTGGAAATTGTCCACATACAGGTTATTGCTAATTACAGTTTTATTTGGGTTATTAGACTTCTTCAAATGTGTGTCTAAAGTTGCTTAAAGCAGAAACGGCGAAGAAGTAGAACCAAACAAAACTGATACAAACCTGTATGTGATTAATTCACTGTTTGGATTATTAGGATCCTTAATCCATAGGAACTTTGTGTAGTTACGGTCTTCTTCCTGGAGACCTACCCAAAGGAAGGCCTTGCTGATGTCTGCCATGAATGCGTAAGTCCCGATGCGGAACTTTAATAGCACGTCATATAGCCTTTGTGTCAGGCTAGGGCCAGTTTGAAGGCAGTCACTCAATGAGGCACTATTTTGTCTGCTCTTGGTATTGCAGTTAAATACTATCCTTAGTGGGGAAGTAGCTGAATTTTTCAGAACTGCATGGTGCGGCAGATAGTGTCCTTCCTTATGGTCGTCATTGATTACAAACTCGATGAATTTGTTATCAAGTTGTTGTTGGGTTATACCATGGTACAATTTCAAGTTTTAAGGCATCTGCCACTTCTCGGATTATATGGGGTTAGTAATGTTAGGATTATTAGTATGTTAGTATGTTATGTGTCGGATTCTGACAGCCACACTAACCACCACAACCTCACTAACCACCAAAACCACACCAACCACCATACCAACCACACCAACTACCACACCCACACCAACCACCACAACCACCCCAGCGCCAGCATCAGCAAGAATTTCATCTCAGCGGAGCGTCATACTTTGTTTTCAACGTCCAGTAACCCCCTCCCCCCCCCCCCTGTAGAAAGCAGCTGATGATCTGGAGAGAGGTGGGGGAGGGGAAAGTCTGTGAGGTAATGAGGGGAGGAGAAGGGAGGGGATATTCCTCACCCTTCACATAGGGGTGAGGAGTGAGGGGTGAAGGAGAATACAGGAAGAGCGGATAAGGGTGATGGAGGGGGGGGGGGGGGGGGGTAGAGGAGAAGAAGGGGGAAGGGGTATCCTTCATGACACTCCATATTTTTTTCCTCCCAGGCTAAACGCCTATGAATATAAAACAGCCTGGGAGAAAAAACACCCGAGAAAAATATATTGTGTTAGGAAACACATTTTATCTGTAATTTAGATTCGGTTCCCTTGACCACCCTTCTTCCCCCTCCCCCCCCTCGCCGCCATGTTGGATAACATCCTTAGTAGGTCATGTACCTCCCCTCCACCTCCTCCACCCCTCTGTAGGGTACAGTGTGAATACTGTACCCTGCATGGTACAGTACCGAGACATAGGGTACACTGAGGATGGGGAATAAAAAACGGGAGAGGTAAAGGTTGAAGGGAAGGACCTCAAGATGAATGATATTCTGCATTCAATTTTACAATTTAATTCGAGGTCGTACGTTGAGTTTACATTTACTAACACCTAAGAGGTCACGTGTTGATTAGGTCACCCCATCCCCCTACACTTACGCTTCGATTCCATAACAACTTCCTACACCAAGGTCATTGTAACGAGGCGATTGTCAAAAAAAAATCTGGAAAACAAATATAATATGCAGATTTCTGCCAACCCGTCCTCAGGCTGGGTTCATTCCTTCCAGTGTCCGACCCCCAGGTACGCATTCATCTATTTTAACATGCTCTTCAGTCAAAATAGGAAGAGATATGGAACGATTTGAAAACTTCCTTCTCAAATATAAATTAATATTATTATATATTGGCATATTGTGCATATTTAGGCATTGGTCAGGTTAGGTGTTTAGATTCTGTTGGCGATTATTTGTATTTGCAGTATGTGAGAGAAACATTTAGAGCTTTGTGGTTCGAACTAAAGTCGTCAGCGAAACTAGAAGATGTGTTGACCAAATTAGTATGAAAGAGGACTGGAGTGTGTGTGTGTGTGTGTGTGTGTGTGTGTGTGTGTGTGTGTGTGTGTGTGTGTGTGTGTGTGTGTGTGTGTGTGTGTGTGTGTGTGTGTGTGTGTGTGTGTACTCACCTACTTGTTCTTGCGGAGGCTGAGCTTCGGCTTTCTGGTCCCGCCTCTCAACTGGTGTAAAGATTCCCGAGCTATTTGGGCGCTATCATATCTATATTTTAAACTGTGTATGTTGTCTCTACCTCCACCACACCAGACAAAAGAGTTTAAGCCGAGCAAATGTATAGTAATGAAGATAGGTGTAGGGAGCCCAGATACAAGGTACCATTTGGGAGATGAAATTCGTCAAGAATCAGAGAAAGATCTGGAGGTTGATATCACGTTAGACATGTCCTTTGAAGGCCACATCAAGAGGATATCATCAGCGGCATATGCCAGGTTGGCCAACATAAGAACAGCCTTTAGAAACTTGTCCAAGGAATCATTCAGAACCTTGTATACCACATATGTCAGACCAATCCTGGAGTACGCATCTCCAGCATGAAGCCCATATCTTGTCAAGCACAAGACTAAATTGGAGAAGGTTCAGAGATTTGCCACTAGACTAGTACCCGAACTAAGGAGAATGAGCTACGAGGAGAGACTATGGGAACTAAACCTCACCTCGCTAGAAGACAGAAGAGTTATGGTAGACTTGATCACCACATACAAGACTCTAAGAGGAATTGATAGGGTACATAAAGACAGTTAATTTAACACAAGGGGAACACGAACCAGGGGACACAGGTGGAAATTGAGTACCCAGGTGAGCCATAGAGAAGTTACAAATAACTTTTTTAGTGTCAGAGTAGTTAACAAATAGAATGCATCAGGCAGTGATGTGGTGGAGGCTGTCTTCATACACAGTTTCAAATGTAGATATGATGGAGCCATGGAGCCCAGTAGGCTCAGGAATCTGTACTCCAGCTGATTGACAGTTGAGAGGCGGGACCAAAGAGCCGAAGCTCAACCGCCGCAAGCACAACAAGGTGAGTACATCATCTTGAGATCTTGAGATGATTTCGGGGATTTAGTGTCCCCGCGGCCCGGTCCTCGACCAGGCCTCCTCCCCCAGGAAGCAGCCCGTGATAGCTGGCTAACACCCAGGTACCTATTTTACTGCTAGGTAACAGAGGCATAGGGTCAAAGAAACTCTGCCCATTGTTTCTAGCTGGCGCCCGAGATCGAACCCGGGACCACAGGATCACAAGTCCAGTGTGCTGTCTGCTCGGCCGACCGGCTCCCTATGCCAATTCATCCCTCAAGTCTGTCTCCAGAAAGATTAACTATCACCAAAGGTAACTGATATGCAAATGAGATACAATTAACGCCTTGAGTAACGTCTGAAGACATCAGACGACTCCTAAGACAGAACTGTGTGAGATAATCATATCAAATTACATTTTTTTATAGGAGACAGGAAGCCTGCTCAATGGGGCCAACAATACTCATCTTCCCCAGGATGCCACCCACAACAGTTAACTAACTCCCGGGTACTTATTTAACTGCTAGATGAGCAGAGGCATCAGATGAAAAGAAACGTCCCCAACTGTTTCTGTCTTTCCTAGGGGACTGAACCCGGGATTCTCAGGTATTCACCTAGTTGTGCTTGCGGGGGTTGAGCTCTGCTCTTTCGGCCCGCCTCTCAACTGTCAATCAACTGTTACTAACTACTAACTATTTTTTCCGCACACACACACACACTCAAAGGAAGCAGCTCCGTAACAGCTGTCTAACTCCCAAGTACCTATTTACTGCTAGGTAACAGGGGCATTCAGGGTGAAAGAAACTTTTACCCATTTGTTTCTGCCTGGTCCGGGAATCGAACCCGAGGCCACAGAATTACGAGTCCTGCGCGTTGCCCACCCAGCTACCATACACCCTATGTGGTGTGTGAACGTGAGAGGACGCAGACCACTGTGCCACAGGAACCCTGTGTAATTATCACCTGTCTAATCTCTGTGCCTCTCCCTCTGAGGGAGCCGGTCGGCCGAGCGGACAGCACGCTGGACTTGTGATCCTGTGGTCCTGGGTTCGATCCCAGGCGCCGGCGAGAAACAATGGGCAGAGTTTCTTTTACCCTATGCCCCTGTTACCTAGCAGTAAAATAGGTACCTGGGTGTTAGTCAGCTGTCACGGGCTGCTTCCTGGGGATGGAGGCCTGGTCGAGGACCGGGCCGCGGGGACACTAAAAAGCCCCGAAATCAAATCATCTCAAGATAACCTCCCAAGGGCCAGTAACTGATATTAAAACTCTTAACGGATGTTATTTATAATATATTACTGGTCGTGTTCAGGCGATAATTGGGCTGAACAATGGTTGTTTAATACGACCTGTTCATCAACCACTGGAACACGTTGGCGAAATTATTTTATAACAATCAATAATGAGGAGGTGACGGGCGCGTCATTTTTGTACGCTACTTTAATTGAAAGAGCCGAGCAGGGGCCCCCCAGCCGAGCAGGGGCCCCCCAGCCGAGCAGGGGCCCCCCAGCCGAGCAGGGGCCCCCAAGCCGAGCAGGGGCCCCCTCAGCCGAGCAGGGGCCCCCCAGCCGAGCAGGGGCCCCCCAGCCGAGCAGGGGCCCCCCAGCCGAGCAGGGGCCCCCCAGCCGAGCAGGGGCCCCCAGCCGAGCAGGGGCCCCCCAGCCGAGCAGGGGGCCCCCCAGCCGAGCAGGGGCCCCCCAGCCGAGCAGGGCCCCCCCCCCAGCCGAGCAGGGGCCCTCTCAGCCGAGCAGGGCACCCAGCCGAGCAGGGGCCCCCCAGCGATGGTCCCCCAGGGTCCATGGCCCGAGTGTACGCCAGCACCTGAGGTTAATAAGGTCCCTACAAGACCAGTCAACAGGTATACTTTACACCCTAGCAGCATCCAGGACAAAAGTGTACTCTCAATGAGTATACAAGCCAGAGAAATGAGGTATACCTCTTCGTGTACTCACCTAGTTGTACTCACCTAGTTGTGTTTGCGGGGGTTGAGCTCTGGCTCTTTGGTCCCGCCTCTCAACCGTCAATCAACAGGTGTACAGATTCCTGAGCCTATCGGGCTCTGTCATATCTACACTTGAAACTGTGTATGGAGTCAGCCTCCACCACATCACTTCCTAATGCATTCCATTTGTCAACCACTCTGACACTAAAAAAGTTCTTTCTAATATCTCTGTGGCTCATTTGGGCACTCAGTTTCCACCTGTGTCCCCTTGTGCGTGTTCCCCTTGTGTTAAATAGACTGTCTTTATCTACCCTATCAATCCCCTTCAGAATCTTGAATGTGGTGATCATGTCCCCCCTAACTCTTCTGTCTTCCAGCGTGTGTGTGTGTGTAAACCGATGCTGCTGGTCTGTCCAGCTGGTATACCTTACAAACGTGACCATTGAGCCTACATACAAACACACTCACCCGACTGTGCACGGTGATTGCTTTGGGGTTGGAGCACAACATGAGGAGGCCCCAATCAGTACCATTGCTCAGAATTAAAACGTAACAAACAGCAAACTCTACATGAGTCTGGCATTGTCTTGACCCCTTATAAACCGGAGTTCTAAACCAGGAGTTCCCATACCCTCACGGAGTAATTGGACTCGATCACTGAACAATTAACAAAATATACATTGTTCTAAGTTATCGAAATGTACAGTGGAACAATGCTTTTAACATCTATTGTTATGATGATACGTAATATCATCATAACATGATGATGAATTTGATGATGAATGGCCATGATGATGAATTTGACAGTCTGTCAAAGGGGGTTATAAGGACATATTTGGTATTCCACTATGGGTGAACCCTTTGCTATGAATGCTCTAAACATTTTTTTTTTTACTAGGGCATAAAATATTCTTCACTGATTGCAGTAAAATTAAACAAAAAACTACTTTACCCATATTAAACCAAATTTATTTTGATGGTATCACTCAAGAGGCCCCACCTGCAAACACACAATGTCTCTATTGTTGTCCTGTTACAAAGTAGTTACATC
The DNA here is from genome assembly GCF_040958095.1 of Procambarus clarkii. NCBI lineage: Eukaryota > Metazoa > Arthropoda > Malacostraca > Decapoda > Cambaridae > Procambarus > Procambarus clarkii. The sequence continues at coordinate 29,009,826 of NC_091192.1, forward strand.
TTGTTATATAGTCTTTATGACGTGATAGAAAGTTGTCACAACTTATTAGATGGTTGTTAAAAGTTGTTAGGTGTTACAACAGGTAGTTTGGTAGGTAGTGAGTGAGTTTGGCGAGTAGTAACGTGGGTGGGTTCAGGCGTTATATCTAGATGCCTTATTATACCTAGATACTCAGATATACCTAGATGCCTTGTTATATCCAAATGCTTCGTTATACCCAGATTATTCTGTTCAGCCTTCTTTACGAAGGTAACTACGAACCACAACAAATAATACAAAAATATGCAATGATAATTAATCTATACACTAAAAAAAAGTGATTTAGGCTCATATTGTATTAACTCATTATACTTTGTAATTATATCAGAAGGTTCTTTGTATGGAAAGCAAAAATATATGTTGGTCGGCTGAAAACCGGTATACAGCATATTGTTTCAAAAATAGGACACAAAATTACCGCCAGAAATAGGCTATAAACATCACGTCAGATAATCATCCTTTACACGAAAAGACATATATGATATATTTTTTTAAATCGTAATCATCCTCCGTGAAAAATATACGATTTGTTTAAAAAAAATTATATATATTTTTTCCCGTTGGACACAACAAAAATTAAAAGTTTTAAGATATATATATATATATATATATATATATATATATATATATATATATATATATATATATATATATATATATATATATATATATATATATATTCTACCCACCTCAAGACTCCGCTCCAATATAGAAGCATCAAGAAATATGGACCAATAGGCTTTCTACAAACACTTCTATTCAATACCCATTGTTTCTGTTCTGTCTTGTGTTGATACTTGTGTTTACCCCAGGCACCAAGTGTCTCTGAGGCGATGGGGACAAAATTGTAGTGGTGCTCAAGGTCTCTGTATTTGCGTGACTTGGCCGCTTCCCGGTGATTGGCAGCTCCTCCTGCTTGTGTAGCACTGAAGTCAACATAGGTATTGGCTAAAGTTGAAACGCAAGTGTAGTCCCACACCAACTGTCTACCATTCTTCCAGGGGTTCACCGTGATTCCGTCTGGGCGACCGACAGGCTCATCAGAGTTGCGGGACATTAGGTAACGGGGCTCTCTCTCTGCTGGACAACCGGCTGTGGTAAGGCTTCTCTTAATAATGTCATTAACCTCGCCGTGTCTTGCATGCCATCCTCCCGTCCTTTGGCAAAGAAGGCCATGCCGTCCATATCTGTCGGCCTCTGCCTCGCCGCAAATACACCTGTATTCGGTGTGGATTGGGGCAGCTAGGCGGAGAGCCACGGCAATTCGGAGGGCCTGCGGTGTGAGACGGGTGCCGGTTGCTGACATTGGGGTTGCTAATAGGAAATCACCTGCATGGGGAGCTGCTACAGCTCTAAGTCGGGCAGTGTCATGTGGTGTTGTCGCAGCTTCTAGTAAAGTTGCAGCTTCTTGGTCGGCAATGGGGCGATCCCAGCTGGATTGCTTATGGGCTTCAGAAGGCGGTGGTTGGGGTGCTGGTCCTGCGAGAGAGACCCATTTGGTTGTGCAGTCTGTGAAGCTGGGATCATGCACCCCTGCCTGTTGAACTAGGTGCTCAGGTAGGATTTCCTTCACCAAGTTGTCAGACCCCACTGAAGAGGACAGGAACGCTGGTACAGCAATTTGTGTTGCTGTACGACTATATAGAACTTGGAAGGGGATCTGGATAAGGATTTGGGATGGGACGGGGGGAGGGGGGGGGGGAAATTGGAATGGGACCTAACCATTTGTGGACGGTCGGGGATTGAACGCCGACCTGTATGGAGCGGGAGAGGATATTAACGTACCCCTCACAGGATGATTATGTCACACTACTCCCCCTCACAGGATGATTATGTCACACTACTCCCCTCACAGGATGAGTATGTCACACTACTCCCCCTCACAGGATGAGTGTGTCACACTACTCCCCCTCACAGGATGAGTATGTCACACTACTCCCCCTCACAGGATGAGTATGTCACACTACTCCCCCTCACAGGATGAGTATGTCACACTACTCCCCCTCACGGGATGAGTATGTCACACTACTCCCCCTCACAGGATGAGTATGTCACACTACTCCCCCTCACAGGATGAGTATGTCACACTACTCCCCCTCACAGGATGAGTATGTCACACTACTCCCCCTCACAGGATGAGTATGTCACACTACTCCCCTCACAGGATGAGTATGTCACACTACTCCCCCTCACAGGATGAGTATGTCACACTACTCCCCCTCACGGGATGAGTATGTCACACTACTCCCCCTCACAGGATGAGTATGTCACACTACTCCCCCTCACGGGATGAGTATGTCACACTACTCCCCCTCACAGGATGAGTATGTCACACTACTCCCCCTCACAGGATGAGTATGTCACACTACTCCCCCTCACAGGATGAGTATGTCACACTACTCCCCCTCACAGGATGAGTATGTCACACTACTCCCCCTCACAGGATGAGTATGTCACACTACTCCCCTCACAGGATGAGTATGTCACACTACTCCCCCTCACAGGATGAGTATGTCACACTACTCCTCACAGGATGAGTATGTTACACTACTCCCCCCTCACAGGATGAGTATGTCACACTACTCCTCACAGGATGAGTATGTCACACTACTCCTCACAGGATGAGTATGTCACACTACTCCTCACAGGATGAGTATGTCACACTACTCCTCACAGGATGAGTATGTCACACTACTCCTCACAGGATGAGTATGTTACACTACTCCCCCTCACAGGATGAGTATGTCACACTACTCCCCCCTCACAGGATGAGTATGACTCACTACTCCCCCTCACAGGATGAGTATGTCACACTACTCCTCACAGGATGAGTATGTTACACTACTCCCCCCTCACAGGATGAGTATGTTACACTACTCCCCCTCACAGGATGAGTATGTTACACTACTCCACCCTCACAGGATGAGTATGTCACACTACTCCCCCCTCACAGGATGAGTATGACTCACTACTCCCCCTCACAGGATGAGTATGACTCACTACTCCCCCTCACAGGATGAGTATGTCACACTACTCCCCCTCACAGGATGAGTATGTCACACTACTCCTCACAGGATGAGTATGTCACACTACTCCTCACAGGATGAGTATGTTACACTACTCCCCCCTCACAGGATGAGTATGTTACACTACTCCCCCTCACAGGATGAGTATGTCACACTACTCCCCCTCACAGGATGAGTATGTCACACTACTCCCCCCTCACAGGATGAGTATGTTACACTACTCCTCACAGGATGAGTATGTCACACTACTCCCCCTCACAGGATGAGTATGTCACACTACTCCTCACAGGATGAGTATGTTACACTACTCCCCCCTCACAGGATGAGTATGTCACACTACTCCACCTCACAGGATGAGTATGTCACACTACTCCCCCTCACAGGATGAGTATGTCACACTACTCCCCCTCACAGGATGAGTATGTCACACTACTCCCCCTCACAGGATGATTATGTCACACTACTCCTCACAGGATGAGTATGTCACACTACTCCCCCCTCACAGGATGAGTATGTCACACTACTCCCCCTTCACAGGATGAGTATGTCACACTACTCCTCACAGGATGAGTATGTTACACTACTCCCCCCTCACAGGATGAGTATGTCACACTACTCCTCACAGGATGAGTATGTCACACTACTCCCCCCTCACAGGATGAGTATGTCACACTACTCCTCACAGGATGAGTATGTCACACTACTCCTCACAGGATGAGTATGTCACACTACTCCCCCTCACAGGATGAGTATGTCACACTACTCCCCCTCACAGGATGAGTATGTCACACTACTCCTCACAGGATGAGTATGTTACACTACTCCCCCTCACAGGATGAGTATGTCACACTACTCCCCCTCACAGGATGAGTATGTCACACTACTCCCCCCTCACAGGATGAGTATGTCACACTACTCCCCCTCACAGGATGAGTATGTCACACTACTCCCCCCTCACAGGATGAGTATGTCACACTACTCCCCCCTCACAGGATGAGTATGTCACACTACTCCCCCTCACAGGATGAGTATGTCACACTACTCCCCCCTCACAGGATGAGTATGTCACACTACTCCCCCTCACAGGATGAGTATGTCACACTGCTCCCCCTCACAGGATGAGTATGTCACACTACTCCTCACAGGATGAGTATGTCACACTACTCCTCACAGGATGAGTATGTCTGGAGGTTCACATAAGCATCTCCTCAACCAGCTCATTTGCATAATGTATCTTGTTCAGTTGATAATTCGATCACTCATGTTAACAGCTTCATTAATCACTCACAAACTCAGCAATTACTCACTCATTGACCATTTGCTTCAGCACCATCATAGTATATAGCAGACTTAACGTGCAGATTACCTGGGATAGTAGACTATCCCGCTCCACCTGGCTCTGGGACCTGCGATAGAAGACTATCCCAGCCCCACCTGGCTCTGGGACCTGGGATAGTAGACTATCCAGCTCCACCTGACTCTGGGACCTGGGATAGTAGACTATCCCGCTCCACATGGCTCTCGGACCTGGGATAGTAGACTATCCAGCTCCACCTGACTCTGGGACCTGGGATAGTAGACTATTCAGCTCCACCTGGCTCTGGGACCTGGGATAGAAGACTATCCAGTCCCACCTGACTCTGGGACCTGGGATAGTAGACTATCCAGTCCCACCTGGCTCTGGGACCTGGGATAGTAGACTATCCCACCCCCACCTGGCTCTGGGACCAGGCTGACTAACAGGAAATGCTAGTCGCATCTACAGTAGACTATCTCTACAAGACTCATTATCCACACTCAAAAGTAGCCTCAACGATGTTATTACCTTGTCAGAAGCAGAAAGACTGTAAACTGTAAACCAGGAGACAATCCCTGTGGTTTACGAGACAGTATACAAATGCAGGTGATAACGCTTTAAGGGTTTCCACTCACACTACCATAACAAAAAAAATAAAGGTAAACCCATCTAGGTTTTATGTTCAGTCCATTTAGTAGGTTCCTCATACCCATGCTGTGAGCGGTTCTGGACCCCATACCCATGCTGTGGGCAGTTCTGGACCCCATACTCATGCTGTGGGCAGTTCTGGACCCCATACCCATGCTGTGAGTGGTTCTGGACCCCATACCCATGCTGTGAGCGGTTCTGGATCCCATACCCATACTGTGAGCGGTTCTGGGCCCCATACCTATGCTGTGGGCGTTTCTGGACCCCATACCCATGCTGTGGGCGGTTCTGGACCCCCCATACCCATGCTGTGAGCGGTTCTGGACCCCATATCTATGCTGTGAGCGGTTCTGGACCCCATACCCATGCTGTGAGCGGTTCTGGACCCCATACCCAAGCTGTGAACGGTTCTGGACCCCATATCCATACTGTGAGCGGTTCTGGACCCCATACCCATGCTGTGAGCGGTTCTGGACCCCATACCCATGCTGTGAGCGGTTCTGGACCCCATACCCATGCTGTGAGCGGTTCTGGACCCCATACCCATGCTGTGAGCGGTTCTGGACCCCATACCCATGCTGTGAGCGGTTCTGGACCGCATACCCATGCTGTGAGCGGTTCTGGACCCCATACCCATGCTGTGAGCGGTTCTGGACCCCATACCCATGCTGTGAGCGGTTCTGGACCCCATACCCATGCTGTGAGCGGTTCTGGACCCCATACCCATGCTGTGAGCGGTTCTGGACTCCCATACCCATGCTGTGGGCAGTTCTGGACCCCATACCCATGCTGTGAGCGGTTCTGGATCCCATACCCATACTGTGAGCGGTTCTGGGCCCCATACCCATGCTGTGAGCGGTTCTGGACCCCCATACAAATGCTGTGAGCGGTTCTGGACCCCATACCCATGCTGAGAGTGATAATGGACCCCATACCCATCCTGAGAGTGATAATGGACCCCATACCCCATCCCGAGAGAGTGATAATGGACCCCATACCCCATCCCGAGTGATAATGGACCCCATACCCCATCCCGAGAGAGTGATAATGGACCCCATACCCCACCCCGAGAGAGTGATAATGGACCCCATACCCCACCCCGAGAGAGTGATAATGGACCCCATACCCCATCGTGTGATGGTTGACAGGTCTTCGGATGGAAACAACACCAAAAAATTCTGTGTATCTATGTATTTACGTATGTAGGTTAGCTTAGCATTTTAAAAGCACCGAATCACCTTCTGTGGTTGATTGTTCAATAAACCCTTGAACTATATGTTTAACACTTCTCTAACCCTGTCCATGGAGGACAGAAGAAAATGTATATATGCTGGTTAGCATTGTAAATGTGTGGCCACGTCTGTGGTAGAAAATAATAATAAAAAAAAAACAAAAAAACAGTTTTCTCAGATATAAATTCAATGATAAGAGCTAAGTAATGTTTACAAGAGAGACACTCACCCTTGTGATGACACCAATGTTAACATCTTGACCCCTGACCTTTGACCCGGAGAACTACCATTACTCACGTCGGCTCATAGATACACTCACATAATGTATTCTACAATGATGTCGATTTCATTCAAACTTAAGAACATGTTCTGCATAAATAAATTTCAAAAACTTTATAAATTAATGTTTGTATATATATATATATATATATATATATATATATATATATATATATATATATATATATATATATATATATATATGTCGTACCTAGTAGCCAGAACTCACTTCTCAGCCTACTATGCAAGGCCCGATTTGCCTAATAAGCCTAGTTTTCATGAATTAATGTTTTTTCGACTACCTAACCTACCTAACCTAACCTAACCTAACGTTTTCAGCTACCTAACCTAACCTAACCTATAAAGATAGGTTAGGTTAGGTTAGGTAGGGTTGGTTAGGTTCGGTCATATATCTACGTTAATTTTAACTCCAATAAAAAAAAAATTACCTCATACATAATGAAATGGGTAGCTTTATCATTTCATAAGAAAAAAATTAGAGAAAATATATGAATTCAGTAAAACTTGGCTTATTAGGCAAATCGGGCCTTGCATAGTAGGCTGAGAAGTGAGTTCTGGCTATTAGGTACGACATATATATATATAATTAACCTGTCCTCACACTAGGCTGGTTAAAGCAGCGGCCGTCCTCCCCAGACGCATTCATCAATTTTAACATTCCGTGTATTAAAAATTAATTTGTTTTCATATAAAAATTAATATTATTATACATACAGATTCTATGTATAGTTAGGTGTTTAGGTTCTGTTGGCGACAATTTGTATTTGAAGTACGTGGGTGAAACATTTATAGAATTGTGGTTCGAACAGAGAACGTGAGCGAAGCACTTGTTCCGGAAGTGTTCGGACGTCATCAGTCGTGAGTCGCGTGTAAACCGTTTTTAATTCATAATCAAGTTTGGCGGTTGCATGGAATCCATTTTGGTCTTTACTGATGAGGACGGACTGTGATGACCGCCCGCCCTCATCACTGATGACGTTCGAACATTAATCGAACAAGTGCTTCGCTGACGACATTTGTTCGAACCACAACGCTGTAAATGCTTCACACACGTACTACAAAACAAATAATCGCCAAACAGAACCTAAACAACTAGCCTAACCTAAACTAACCTAACCAGTGCCGAAATATGCACAGTATGCTAATATATAACAAAAAATAATTAATATTTGAGAAATGTTAGTTTGAATGAATAGGATGTTAAATCTGATGAATATGTCATTGGGGTCGGCCGCTGGATGGACGCACATAGCGTCCTTATGTACTATCCAAATAACCCCCCACACATCACCTACATAACAGTAACGTAACTACTACAGATCTAAAGAGGTCAGACCAACTAAATAGTCCCACTCAATCACAATGCTCATCATGTATTTGCTATGTTTCCTCTCTCTCACCCTCTCTCTCTCTCTCTCTCTCTCTCTCTCTCTCTCTCTCTCTCTCTCTCTCTCTCTCTCTCTCTCTCTCTCTCTCTCTCTCTCTGATGAGCAATAATAATTGCAAGGTTATTATAGTGAGCAGTAATGTACTCTCTCTCTTTCTTCCCCTCTAACCTCCTTACCAAGTGCTTTAATCAACAATTATTACAACGTAGTTTACTATGGATCTAGTACTCATGCTGCGGGCGAGCAACGGAAAGGTTACAGCCCCACAACATAGCTTCAGGTTCACCTCAAGTTTACATTTGCGGTGAACTAGATACATATAATTTTAAATTGCCTGTCATGCACTTCCCCCCACCCCGGGGGCGGCAACTATCAAGCAGTGGGCGGCGGTGGAATGGTTTACAATCACCTGCATGACCTGCCTATAGCAGGTAAACTTGGGACACTTCACGAAGATTGCTGTAGTATAATATTTTTTAATTCAATACTTATACATCTCAAAATTATTGATTTTTTGGGGGGTTTTGTTTCGTAATATATCATCGGGCAGCGATGCACAAATAGTTTTTGCTGTCAATGTTTGTATTTGTTCAGGTTTAGGTTGACTGGTAGTGTAAATGCCCAGAGAGGCTCACAAGCCGAGCACCTAGGAGCTCCTAGGAGTCCCTAGGAGCCCCTAGGAGTCCCCAGGAGCCCCTAGGAGCCTGCTGGGTTTATTGTCAAGACTTTCTCCTCTTAGAAAGTGGACTTCAATCGCTTTTCACTTAAATCTCACTCTAAAGCCGCTTAGGTTTTTTTTTCGAAAGTCTTTCAAAGTTTTTTTGGTAAGAAAGTTTAGGACAATTTGGTACCTTCGGTGCGGAATCCATGTCCATATTATATTTTTTATATATATATATATATATATATATATATATATATATATATATATATATATATATATATATATATATATATGCGAACAAGCCTGAATGGTCCCCAGGACCAACTGTAGATACCAGTTGCGTTGCTCCTGGCAATATGGGTTCGAGTCACTTCTGGGGTGTGAGTTTTCAGTCGCATATAGTCCTAAGGACCATTCAGGCTTGTTCGCATTTGTGTTCCTTACGCGTGCCCCAAAGAATGAGGTGATTTGATAAAATGCTATGCCCAAGATTACCATCCGAGTGCCGGCGGGGAAGTGGTTCAAATAGCTTCGGCTATCACTTCCTTATGTCCGGTCGTGATGGTCAAGCGGATTAAGGCATCCTGTAAATACCAGTTGCGTTGCTCCTGGCAGTATGGGTTCGAGTCACTTCTGGGGTGTGAGGTTTCAGTCGTCATATATATATACTGAATATAATTGCCTATCAAAGAAAGGAAAATGCTTTAAAAACAGAACACTTACACTCACTTAAAGTGATCAATACTAATAAAACTTATTAACTGTCACATATATAAAAAAGCTAATTTAAAAATCCATTAAACTACAAGATGAATTATATAACTATTAAAACAAACCATTCTATTAAACTTATGTGAAGTGATCAGAAATGAACTTGATACCAAACACATAGACACTAAACACTATAACAAATATTTATATAATGACTACAAATCTACAAAAAATGTATATAAAATATAAACAGAAAAAACGATAATTATAAAGTACTAACCAAAATCTTATAAAAACTCAAATACTAAATAAAATTAAACACCAAAAAATGTATTATATATCCTAAATAAAAGATTATAATAATGTACAATGTCAAGACTTGAAACAAGTAAGAAAGGGCAAAGACATGGTAAACTAAACAAAATTATAATAAAATTAAACTACCAGAATGAACTATAAATCAAATTACAGGGCCTACTGTGCACTATACAGTGTACAATTGAACAGCTGAAAGGTTGCTATTTAACAGAGGCCGCAGCTCCTTTATATATAAGGATTCCATTACTCTCAAATCTGACTGGCCATTTATACAAGTGTCCAGAATTTTAAAATCAGATTCCAGCAGAGAATGATCAGACTCATAACAATGGTTTCTAATCTCCGAAAATGCTGGTTTAGACAATGGTAATCCAGTCCTAAAAGATAATCCCCGGTGCTCAAGTATCCTAATCTTAAAGTTCCGATTGGAACTCCCGATATATCCAGCATTACAGCTGGAACAATTATACATATATACGATATTTGAGCACAAGGGGGTAGGCACTTTATCTTTAAATTTAAAATAAGAACCAATGTATTTGTGTTGACAAAAATAAATCTAAAGTCTACTTGAGGATAACACTGCTGCAACAGTCTCCTCAAACGACTCCTTACAGAAAAACTAATAGTGCCATAAAATGGTAATTTAATATATTTAAGATCCCTTTCTACTGTAGTAATCCTACACGATGGGTGAAACTTATTATTTAAGAAATTCCTTATAAAGGTATAAACCATATGCAAAGGATAACCATTATTTGAAAAAATTTCACAAGAAAATTAATTTCTTGATCAAAGTTATTCCAATTTGAACATAAAACAAAGGCCCTATTCAGTACAGTGTTAATTGCATTTTTCTTAAAAATATCAGGAACAAAAGAATTAAAATTTAAACCTAAACCAGTAAAGGTTGGTTTCCTAAAAACATTAGTGTTGAACCCATTGAGGTTATTCACTTTGACATCAAGAAACGACAATGAATTATCAACTTCACACTCCGCAGTAAACCGTATATTACTATGTTGTGCATTAAGATACTCTCTAAATTTCTCAATATGACATTGGTCCTTAAATAACAAAAAAGTGTCATCTACATATCTCCTGTACAAGACTGGTTTAAAGGCCAAAGGACATTTATCAAGCCAATTTATTTCATGAAAACTCAAAAAAGCATTAGCCAATGCAGGACCTAGAGGAGATCCCATTGCTACTCCATCAATTTGTTTATAATATTTATTATTAAACATAAAGATGGAGTCTTTAACTGCTATTTCTAACAGCCATCTGAATATTTTACTACAAAATCCAGACACTAAGTTAGTGTTAGCAAATAATTGATTCACACAGATATCAATGGTTTCCAACAAAGGAATATTAGTAAAAAGTGATTCAACATCGAAACTGGCCATTATAGTTGGGAACTCAAAATTTAAAGAGGAAAGTTCTTTTACAAAATCCTGAGAATTTCTCACAGTAAATTCATTATGCGTTAATGGTTCTAATAATGGAACCAGAAACTTTGCCAGTTTATAATTAAAAGTGCCAATCGCTGATAAAATAGGACGAATCGGTATACCAGTTTTATGAACTTTAGGTAACCCATATAAGATGCCTGGCTTAGAGCCAGTTGCAAGTAATTGTGTATAATCAAAAAGAGTCTTTCCGACTTCTTAAAACTCTAGTTTATCCTCACATTTCAAAATATACGAAAAGGGGTCTATATCAACCAATGTAAATTTAGAGGGGTCTTCTAACAACCTTTCAACCTTATTCACATACTCTAACTTGTCCTCTTGGCCAGTCAGATTTGAGAGTAATGGAATCCTTATATATAAAGGAGCTGCGGCCTCTGTTAAATAGCAACCTTTCAGCTGTTCAATTGTACACTGTATAGTGCACAGTAGGCCCTGTAATTTGATTTATAGTTCATTCTGGTAGTTTAATTTTATTATAATTTTGTTTAGTTTACCATGTCTTTGCCCTTTCTTACTTGTTTCAAATCTTGACATTGTACATTATTATAATCTTTCATTTAGGATATATAATAATTTTTTGGTGTTTAGTTTTATTTAGTATTTGAGTTTTTATAAGATTTTGGTTAGTACTTTATAATTATCGTTTTTTCTGTTTATATTTTACATACATTTTTTGTAGATTTGTAGTCATTATATAAATATTTGTTATAGTGTTTAGTGTCTATGTGTTTGGTATCAAGTTCACTTCTGATCACTTCACGTAAGTTTAATAGAATGGTTTGTTTTAGTAACTATAAAATTCATCTTGAAGTTTAATGGATTTTTAAATTAGCTTTTTTATATATGTGACAGTTAATAAGTTTTATTAGTATTGATCACTTTAAGTGAGTGTAAGTGTTCTGTTTTTAAAGCATTTTCCTTTCTTTGATAGGCAATTATATTCAGTATGAGTTCTTTGTATACCAGTTATTTGATTGTGATTTCTGTTTTTTCTTTTAGATCTGATGATGAATACGAGAAGTATTCGAAACGTTATGCATTTTAAAGTAAAGAATCTGAAACAAGATGTTCAGTATATCCCTGGTTTTCCTATTCATCTTAAAATATATATATATATATATATATATATATATATATATATATATATATATATATATATATATATATATATATATGTCGTACCTAGTAGCCAGAACTCACTTCTCAGCCTACTATTCAAGGCCCGATTTGCCTAATAAGCCAAATTTTCCTGAATTAATATATTTACTATAATTTTTTTCTTATGAAATGATAAAGCAACCCTTTTCTCTATGTATGAGGTCAATTTTTTTTTATTGGAGTTAAAATTAACGTAGATATATGACCGAACCTAACCAACCCTACCTAACCTAACCTAACCTATATTTATAGGTAAGGTTAGGTTAGGTAGCCAAAAAAAGCTAGGTTAGGTTAGGTTAGGTAGGTTAGGTAGACGAAAAAACATTAATTCATGAAAACTTGGCTTATTAGGCAAATCGGGCCTTGAATAGTAGGCTGAGAAGTGCGTTCTGGCTATTAGGTACGACATATATATATATATAATTATTTTTTATTTTTTTTTTTTTACACATGAGTAGGCGACTCCTGTTAGCAGGCTGAGAGCTCTTTTTTCTCATAGCTCACAGTAAGCCTTACCCAACTAGTTTTCCCTGGAACTCAGTAAGCTAACTGATTTACAACCAGATTCCCTCCCCCCCCCCCCCCTACTGCTAAGTGAACAGGAGGGAAATAGTTAAGGACTGGCTACCTAGTCAATCATCTTTGGCTAGGGTTCGATGCTCTAGGTCATCATATCTCAGCTCCTTGTCCTCATATTTCAGCTCCTTGTCCTCATATCCCAGCTCCTTGTCCTCATATCTCAGCTCCTTGTCCTCATATCCCAGCTCCTTGTCCTCATATCCCAGCTCCTTGTCCTCATAACCCTCCCAATATCTTATATAGTCATACTGGCTTACTGCTTTCTCCTGATAATGACCTTACCTTCCCTTCCTCTTCCAGGTGCTATATAGTCACACAAGTTCAGCTGTTTCCATCACATTTCCTTTCCTTCGCAAAGTCTCGCAAATCCTTTCATGTAAGGAATTTCTACAACTAAGAAAAATTCTGAAGAGTCCCACAGAGAAACAATTTAAATTTATCTGAGTAAATACAATAATAATATATTAATACAACATAAAGGTGATCAGACCTCAAAAGACTGAATATAAATCAAGTATGAAAGGTTTTTATGAAATATCTACATTCATCCCCTTAATTGCAAGTTTTGCAGCTTCAACTTCAATGTCATTTCTTAGTATTCCTACATGACTCGGCACCCAGATATTGGAGGTATATAATAATATCTCTGTTGTAATTGAATAAATATATAATAAGATATTAATGAATATAAAAAAAAACAATTTTTTTAAGGGGGGGGGGGGTACCTACCTTGAGGCTACCTTGAGGTGCTTCCGGGGCTTAGTGTCCCCGCGGCCCGGTCGTCGACCAGGCCTCCTGGTTGCTGGACTGATCAACCAGGCTGTTAGACGCGGCTGCTCGCAGCCTGACGTATGAGTCACAGCCTGGTTGGCATGGCGTCAACGTTATCAACGTAATCAACAAAGATCAACATACTATCAACGCAGGATTACCTTACCTTGCGGCGATTCCGCGGATCAACGTCCCGGGGCACGGACTCTTCATCTCCGTCCAGGCCTCCTCTTTGATGATCTAGTCGACCAGACTGTTGAACGCCGCTGCTCGAAGCCTGACGTATGAACCACAGCCTGGTTCATCAGGTATCCAGGTGTTCATCATGTTGCCTTGTGAACACTGTGAGAGGCTGGCCAGTTATGCCCCTTACCTGTAGCCCAGAGCGTGTTAAGTCTTGGACCTTTCATGTTGATAGCGTTCTCTCTCAACATACTTATTGAACCTCTGCTTGTCGATGGGGCTATTCTGCACATCCTGCCATGCCTCCTGGTCTCATGTAGTATTATTTCCGTGTGCATGTTTGGAACCTGTCCCTCTAATATTTGCCAAGTGTAAATTATTATGCATTTCTCCCGCCTGCGGTTTAGACTTTTAAAGAAAACAGATTTAAACAATTTAATTGACCCCAATAATTTAGATGTTTTATTGAGTGGATTCTAACAGTAAATGATCTTGGAGTTCCTGAGGGTTTCATTGAAGCTGAACCAGGGTTTCACTGAAGCTGAACCAGGGTTTCACTGAAGCTGAACCAGGGTTTCACACAGTCCCCTCCTGCACTCTGCTCTTGCCCAGAAATACACCTCTAACGCTTCCTCTTGAGTGCACAGAGAAAATACATTAACGTGATGTATCGATGACAAAATCTGTAGGATTTTCAGTCCTTTTGATTTTCTCATTGATACATCAGTATCAACGTAGTATCAATGTGATCAATGTAGGATCAACGATATCAATGATCAACGTGATCTATAAAATGTGAATTTAATCAACGTAGGATCCAGGTTATTAACAAAGGATTAAATAAGGATAAACGTACTCAAGGTAAGATTAACGCAAAGTAGGATCGTGATAAACGCAGGATTGGTCAACACAGGATCAGTGTAATCAATGCAGGATCAACATACTATTAACGTAGCATCAACGGGATCATCCTAATCGAAGTAGGATCAACGTAAGCTATGATCAACGTGATTAACGTAATCAAGGTAGGATCAATGTACCATCAATGCAATCAACGTATGATCAATATGCAGGCGATGAGTCACAATAACGTGGCTAAAGTATGTTGACCAGACCACACACTAGAAGGTGAAGGGACGACGACGTTTCGGTCCGTCCTGGACCATTCTCAAGTCAATTGTCACAATCGACTTGAGAATGGTCCAGGACGGACCGAAACGTCGTCGTCCCTTCACCTTCTAGTGTGTGGTCTGGTCAACGTATGATCAACATAAAAGCCGTGTAATCAACGCTTAGGTCAACGCCGTTTGCCCAGATTTTCCCCAAGGAGGAAGAGGAGCTGTATTGGCTTCGACAAGAGAAGAAGTGTTCGTCTTGTCAACACTTCCCCGTCGACGATAAATATCAATGACGAATTCTTTCGTACACTGATGCACTCGAAGACCTGTAGCTGCTTATGTCTATATCAGTCATGCCGAAACTATTTTGATTTTCAAGTAGGAAATCTATTACCAAATGCGCAACTCTGCGTCAACCTGAGCCATGACTGCGAGTATCTCTCACACGCCTGGCGATGCAAACGTGAAGGGGGGAAAAAAAGAAGTGAGGGATGCGCGGGATAACAGCTGCTGGCACCACTCCGACAAACCCCTGGCATAAACACCTACCAATTAATACTGGCGCTTGTCTTCCGTCACCTTCCAACGCTAGTTCTTCACACGTTTATAAACAAATCTATATTTACACCTCCTCCCGTTCGACGCCCACGCTCACGCTAGACACCCGCCTTCAGCATTGGCGCCGCCTGAGGATATCACCCGACAACCTGATTGATCCATAAATTGGTATTCATCCTCTGTTAAACCGCCGTATATGAACGCTAATCGTTCATGGAGTGTCATTTTCCATTAACGAAAGCCAACCATAACGTCACGCTAAAGGAAGAGTCCGTCCAGTAGCAATTATGAAAGTGAGTTTTCATTCAGTGAAAACATGAGGAGATAAAGATATTTGCAGTAAAATAACACAGGAGCTAAACTAATTAATGTTTTTGATAATACATATCCGTCTCATTATCTCCGTCCCCCCCTTCCCCCCACCCCCCTCGCAACCAATCGCGTGGCCTAACCGTTAGTTAGCCCACAATGAGCAAGCAATCCGACAGTCAGCCATCAAGGCAAACAGCCAACAACCAATTTACCTAGCCAACACGGTAGCCAAACATAACACCGAGGCAACAAACTTGTAAGTTTAGCCCTCCAACGGACCGATTAACACGCTACCTGGCCAACGGACCAATTAACACGCTACCTGACCAACGGACCAATTAACACGCTACCTGACCAACGGACCAATTAACACGCTACCTGACCAACGGACCAATTAACACGCTACCTGACCAACGGACCAATTAACACGCTACCTGACCAACGGACCAATTAACACGCTACCTGACCAACGGACCAATTAACACGCTACCTGACCAACGGACCAATTAACACGCTACCTGACCAACGGACCAATTAACACGCTACCTGACCAACGGACCAATTAACACGCTACCTGACCAACGGACCAATTAACACGCTACCTGACCAACGGACCAATTAACACGCTACCTGACCAACGAACCAATTAACACGCTACCTGACCAACGGACCAATTAACACGCTACCTGACCAACGGACCAATTAACACGCTACCTGACCAACGGACCAATTAACACGCTACCTGACCAACGAACCAATTAACACGCTACCTGACCAACGAACCAATTAACACGCTACCTGACCAACGAACCAATTAACACGCTACCTGACCAACGAACCAATTAACACGCTACCTGACCAACGAACCAATTAACACGCTACCTGACCAACGAACCAATTAACACGCTACCTGACCAACGAACCAATTAACACGCTACCTGACCAACGAACCAATTAACAAGCTAACTGCCCAACCAATCTTCAAGTTAGCCTGCTAATAAACCAACCATCGTAATAATACGATCAACTTTACCAACAAACAAGACAGCGCAGCAACAATTTGTCAACAAGCCAACCAATCAAACTATCTAAAAGGACCAGACCCCAAGCCAGGTATCGAACCAAACAGGAAGTGTGTAACAATCAACTATCCAGTCAGCCAACAAGGTAACGAGTTGTAAATCCAAATAATCAAGAACCGCAGTAGCCAACCACTCTACCAGCTAACCACGACAATATAAAACCTGACTAGATAACCGAAAACACAACCAGTCAGCAACCCAGACAAGAAACCTATAATGTAGCCCCACGATACTCAAGTCAGCTAGCCAACAACCCATATAGTTAGCGAACAAGTCAACCAACATCGTAACAACCCAGCCAGGGAGGTAACAATCCAGTCAGGGCAGGTAACAACCCAGGCAGGCAGGTAACAACCCAGCCAGGGCAGGTAACAACCCAGCCAGGGAGGTAACAACCCAGCCAGGGAGGTAACAACCCAGCCAGGGCAGGTAACAACCCAGCCAGGGCAGGTAACAACCCAGCCAGGCAGGTAACAACCCAGCCAGGGCAGGTAACAACCCAGCCAGGCAGGTAACAACCCAGCCAGGGCAGGTAACAACCCAGCCAGGGCAGGTAACAACCCAGCCAGGGCAGGTAACAACCCAGCCAGGCAGGTAATAACCCAGCCAGGGCAGGTAACAACCCAGCCAGGGAGGTAACAACCCAGCCAGGGCAGGTAACAACCCAGCCAGGGCAGGTAACAACCCAGCCAGGGAGGTAACAACCCAGCCAGGGAGGTAACAACCCAGCCAGGGCAGGTAACAACCCAGCCAGGGCAGGTAACAACCCAGCCAGGCAGGTAACAACCCAGCCAGGGAGGTAACAACCCAGCCAGGGAGGTAACAACCCAGCCAGGAAGGTAACAACCCAGCCAGGGCAGGTAACAACCCAGCCAGGGAGGTAACAACCCAGCCAGGGAGGTAACAACCCAGCCAGGGCAGGTAACAACCCAGCCAGGGAGGTAACAACCCAGCCAGGCAGGTAACAATCCAGCCAGGGAGGTAACAACCCAGCCAGGAAGGTAACAACCCAGCCAGAAAGGTAACAACCCAGCCAGGGAGGTAACAACCCAGCCAGGGCAGGTAACAACCCAGCCAGGGAGGTAACAACCCAGCCAGGGCAGGTAACAACCCAGCCAGAGAGGTAACAACCCAGCCAGGGCAGGTAACAACCCAGCCAGGGAGGTAACAACCCAGCCAGGGCAGGTAACAACCCAGCCAGGGAGGTAACAACCCAGCCAGGGCAGGTAACAACCCAGCCAGGGAGGTAACAACCCAGCCAGGGAGGTAACAACCCAGCCAGGGCAGGTGACAACCCAGCCAGGCAGGTAACAACCCAGCCAGGCAGGTAACAACCCAGCCAGGGAGGTAACAACCCAGCCAGGGCAGGTAACAACCCAGGCAGGGAGGTAACAACCCAGCCAGGGAGGTAACAACCCAGCCAGGGAGGTAACAACCCAGCCAGGGCAGGTAACAACCCAGCCAGGGAGGTAACAACCCAGCCAGGGCAGGTAACAACCCAGCCAGGGAGGTAACAACCCAGCCAGGCAGGTAACAACCCAGCCAGGCAGGTAACAACCCAGCCAGGGAGGTAACAACCCAGCCAGGGCAGGTAACAACCCAGCCAGGGCAGGTAACAACCCAGCCAGGGAGGTAACAACCCAGCCAGGGCAGGTAACAACCCAGCCAGGGAGGTAACAACCCAGCCAGGGCAGGTAACAACCCAGCCAGGCAGGTAACAACCCAGCCAGGGAGGTAACAACCCAGCCAGGGCAGGTAACAACCCAGCCAGGGAGGTAACAACCCAGCCAGGGCAGGTAACAACCCAGCCAGGGAGGTAACAACCCAGCCAGGGCAGGTAACAACCCAGCCAGGGAGGTAACAACCCAGCCAGGGCAGGTAACAACCCAGCCAGGGAGGTAACAACCCAGCCAGGGAGGTAACAACCCAGCCAGGGCAGGTAACAACCCAGCCAGGGAGGTAACAACCCAGCCAGGGCAGGTAACAACCCAGCCAGGCAGGTAACAACCCAGCCAGGGAGGTAACAACCCAGCCAGGGCAGGTAACAACCCAGCCAGGCAGGTAACAACCCAGCCAGGGAGGTAACAACCCAGCCAGGGAGGTAACAACCCAGCCAGGGAGGTAACAACCCAGCCAGGCAGGTAACAACCCAGTCAGGGCAGGTAACAACCCAGTCAGGGAGGTAACAACCCAGCCAGGGCAGGTAACAACCCAGCCAGGCAGGTAACAACCCAGCCAGGCAGGTAATAACCCAGCCAGGGCAGGTAACAACCCAGCCAGGGCAGGTAACAACCCAGCCAGGCAGGTAACAACCCAGCCAGGGAGGTAACAACCCAGCCAGGCAGGTAATAACCCAGCCAGGGCAGGTAACAACCCAGCCAGGGAGGTAACAACCCAGCCAGGGCAGGTAACAACCCAGCCAGGCAGGTAATAACCCAGCCAGGGCAGGTAACAACCCAGCCAGGGAGGTAACAACCCAGCCAGGCAGGTAATATCCCAGCCAGGCAGGTAACAACCCAGCCAGGGAGGTAACAACCCAGCCAGGGCAGGTAACAACCCAGCCAGGGAGGTAATAACCCAGCCAGGGCAGGTAACAACCCAGCCAGGCAGGTAATAACCCAGCCAGGGCAGGTAACAACCCAGCCAGGGAGGTAACAACCCAGCCAGGGCAGGTAACAACCCAGCCAGGCAGGTAATAACCCAGCCAGGGCAGGTAACAACCCAGCCAGGGAGGTAACAACCCAGCCAGGCAGGTAATAACCCAGCCAGGGCAGGTAACAACCCAGCCAGGGAGGTAATAACCCAGCCAGGCAGGTAACAACCCAGCCAGGGCAGGTAACAACCCAGCCAGGGAGGTAACAACCCAGCCAGGGCAGGTAACAACCCAGCCAGGCAGGTAACAACCCAGCCAGGGAGGTAACAACCCAGCCAGGGCAGGTAACAACCCAGCCAGGGAGGTAACAATCCAGCCAGGGAGGTAACAACCCAGCCAGGGCAGGTAACAACCCAGCCAGGCAGGTAACAACCCAGCCAGGCAGGTAACAACCCAGTCAGGGAGGTAACAACCCAGCCAGGGCAGGTAACAACCCAGTCAGGGAGGTAACAACCCAGCCAGGGCAGGTAACAACCCAGCCAGGCAGGTAACAACCCAGTCAGGGCAGGTAACAACCCAGCCAGGGAGGTAACAACCCAGCCAGGCAGGTAACAACCCAGCCAAGCAGGTAACAGTCTACCCTGTTAGCAAACTGGCCAAAAATCCAGCTATTATGCTACGGCTGCTTCCTGGGGATGTGTTCTCACCCAGTTATGCTTGCGGGGGTTGAGCTCTAGCTCTTTGGTCCCGCCTCTCAACCGTCAATCAACTGATGTACAGGTTCCTGAGCCTATTGGGCTCTATCAAATCTACGCTTGAAACTGTGTATGGAGTCAGCCTCCACCACATCACTGTCTAATGCATTCCATCTGTTAACTACTCTGACACTGAAAAAGTTCTTTCCAACGTCCCTGTGGCTCATGTGGGTACTCAGTTTCCACCTGTCCCCCCTTGTTCGCGTACCACCCGTGTTAAACAACTTATCATTACCTTCCCTGTGAATTCCTCTGCCCCGAGCCCTCCTGTCTTCCAGCGATGCGAGGTGCAGTTCACACAGCCTTTCCTCGTAACTCATGCCTCTTGGTTCTGGGAATAGCCTCGTGTCATACCTCTGAACTTTTTCCAGCTTCGTCTTGTGCTTGACAAGGTACGGACTCCATGCTGGGGCTGCATACTCCAGGATTGGTCTTACATATGTGGTATACAAGGTTCTGAATGATTCCTTACACAGGTTCCTGAAGGCAGAACTGGTGTTAGCCAGCCTTGCATATGCCTCAGATGTGCCTTGCATATGCCTCAGATTTTTTAAGTGGGCTTCAGGAGACAGGTTTGGTGTGATATCAACTCCTAGATCTTTCTTTGTCCATTTCATGAAGGACTTCATCTTCCATTTGGTATCCTGTGTCTGGCCACCTGTTTTGTGTGTGTGTGTGTGTGTGTGTGTGTGTACTCACCTAGTTGTACTCACCTAGTTGTGTTTGCGGGGGGTTGAGCTCTGGCTCTTTGGTCCCGCCTCTCAACCGTCAATCAACAGGTGTACAGATTCCTGAGCCTATCGGGCTCTGTCATATCTACACTTGAAACTGTGTATGGAGTGAGCCTCCACCACATCACCCCCAATGCATTCCATTTGTCAACCACTCTGACACTAAAAAAGTTCTTTCTAATATCTCTGTGGCTCATTTGGGCACTCAGTTTCTACCTGTGTCCCCTTGTGCGTGTTCCCCTTGTGTTAAATAGACTGTCTTTATCTACCCTATCAATCCCCTTCAGAATCTTGAATGTGGTGATCATGTCCCCCCTAACTCTTCTGTCTTCCAGCGAAGTGAGGTTTAATTCCCGTAGTCTCTCCTCGTAGCTCATACCTCTCAGCTCGGGTACTAGTCTGGTGGCAAACCTTTGAACCTTTTCCAGTTTAGTCTTATCCTTGACTAGATATGGACTCCATGCTGGGGCTGCATACTCCAGGATTGGCCTGACATATGTGGTATACAAAGTTCTGAATGATTCTTTACACAAGTTTCTGAATGCCGTTCGTATGTTGGCCAGCCTGGCATATGCCGCTGATGTTATCCGCTTGATGTGTGCTGCAGGAGACAGGTCTGGCGTGATATCAACCCCCAAGTCTTTTTCCTTCTCTGACTCCTGAAGAATTTCCTCTCCCAGATGATACCTTGTATCTGGCCTCCTGCTCCCTACACCTATCTTCATTACATTACATTTGGTTGGGTTAAACTCTAACAACCATTTGTTCGACCATTCCTTCAGCTTGTCTAGATCTTCTTAAAGCCTCAAACAGTCCTCTTCTGTTTTAATCCTTCTCATAATTTTAGCATCGTCCGCAAACATTGAGAGAAATGAATCGATACCCTCCGGGAGATCATTTACATATATCAGAAACAAGATAGGACCGAGTACAGAGCCCTGTGGGACTCCACTGGTGACTTCACGCCAATCGGAGGTCTCACCCCTCACCGTAACTCTCTGCTTCCTATTGCTTAGATACTCCCTTATCCACTGGAGCACCTTACCAGCTACACCTGCCTGTCTCTCCAGCTTATGTACCAGCCTCTTATGCGGTACTGTGTCAAAGGCTTTCCGACAATCCAAGAAAATGCAGTCCGCCCAGCCCTCTCTTTCTTGCTTAATCTGTGTCACCTGATCGTAGAATTCTATCAAGCCTGTAAGGCAAGATTTACCCTCCCTGAATCCATGTTGGCGATTTGTCACGAAGTCCCTTCTCTCCAGATGTGTTACCAGGTTTTTTCTCACGATCTTCTCCATCACCTTGCATGGTATTCAAGTCAAGGACACTGGCCTGTAGTTCAGTGCCTCTTGTCTGTCGCCCTTTTTGTATATTGGGACCACATTCGCCGTCTTCCATATTTCTGGTAGGTCTCCCGTCTCTAGTGACTTACTATACACTATGGAGAGTGGCAAGCAAAGTGCCTCTGCACACTCTTTCAGTACCCATGGTGAGATCCCATCTGGACCAACCGCCTTTCTAACATCCAGATCCAGCAGGTGTCTCTTGACCTCCTCTCTCGTAATTTCGAACTCCTCCAAGGCCGCCTGGTTTACCTCCCTTTCTCCTAGCACAGTGACCTCACCCTGTTCTATTGTGAAGACCTCCTGGAACCTCTTGTTGAGTTCCTCACACACCTCTCTGTCATTCTCTGTATACCTGTCCTCGCCTGTTCTAAGTTTCAATACCTGTCTTTCACTGTTGTTTTCCTTCTGATGTGACTGTGTAGCTTTGGTTCGGTCTTGGCTTTGTTTGCTATATCATTTTCAAAATTTTTCTCTGCTTCTCTTCACACCCTGTGTGTGTGTGTGTGTGTGTGTGTGTGTGTGTGTGTGTGTGTGTGTGTGTGTGTGTGTGTGTGTGTACTCACCTAATTGTGTGTGTGTCTGTGTGTGTGTGTGTGTGTGTGTACTCACCTAATTGTGTGTGTGTCTGTGTGTGTGTGTGTGTGTGTGTGTGTGTGTGTGTGTGTGTGTGTGTGTGTGTGTGTGTGCGCGCACGCGTGCGCGTGTGGTAGAGAGAAATAAATATATAGTAGACATAATAGAGGAAAAATAAACTGGTTAGAAAGGCAGGGTCCAAGAGCTCATAGCTCGATTCTGCAGGCACAAATATTGTGCCATTGTGAAGATACTCATGTATCAACACATTAAGCAGGCCATGAGAATGAGGGAAGGGAATGTTTCATCAATGCTGGATTTAATATTCAAGAAAAAGAGGAGAGAAAAGGAGAAGAGATATTTGACATTCGGTACTTTCCTCCTTGGGAAAGAACAACCATGTCCTCTTAGAAATAAAATATGCAATATGTTATAATCTAGAAAAGAACAGGGAAAATGAAACAGTTCATGAATTTGATTTTAGGAGAGGACTGAGGTCTCTTTTGTGAGACTGAGCAAAGTCTTTGATTGTGAAGACCTGTTGTTAAACAAGTAAATGAGATGTATGCCAAATTTTGTGATATACACAATGGAGGCACACAAAAATGTTTACCAAAACAGAGATGGGTTTAAAGCATAAATTAAACAACTCTGATTTGCTGATCTGTCAGTGTGAGTGCCCGGTATCCGTTCATTACCAAAGTACCTTAATATAATGTAATGTCCAGTGTCAAATTATAATAAACCTTGCTTTTATTTACCAATATTCTTCATAATGGTCATGAGAGAGACCATGTGTATATTTGAGAGCTTGTGAATCTTTGTATATTTGAGACTTGTAATGCTAAAATAAAATCGGTGATGGAATTCCTGTGAGGCAACTTAAATGCAAAGGCTTCTTGCTTATCATAATTTTGTAATCTTCCTCGCTGACTTTACTCTGAATGTTGCCTCTTCCCAAAATACAATTTGGCTTGAAGTATTACAACTTGGAGGAGTGTGCGTGCCCAGGAGAAGCCAGGCCAGTCACCAGCAAATGGTAAACAAAATAGCATCCCTCGAGCCAGCTGGCCAAGGGAGTGGCACACATCCCACAGGCAAGCAAGCATTTGTGGCCGGGTGGTGGTGGTGATGGAGGAGGAGTTGGTGGGAGTTGGAGAGGTGGTGAAGCAGGTGATGATAATGATGGAGTTGGTGACTACAGGGAAAGTGAGGTCTGGCTCTTTATGCCTGCTACAAGCCTTGCATCTCAAAGTGTTCCTATTGTACCATATATTTATACAGAGGAGTTATTATTCATTTATGCACATTTTTTTATATTCAACACAAAATAAAGATCATATCTTAAATATTTTGTGGTTAATAATAATGCAAAAAAGTATTTCAAGCTAAATCTCAAAATTTTTAGAATAGCTTAAACCTCAATTGTTGCATTGAACGAAAATAACTAAGTCAATTAATAAAATGTCAAATTCCAGAAGATGCAATAGCTCTTCCAAATGGTATATAAAAAGGTAAAGTGAATATAGTGTCTCGCAAAGTTTTGTTACATGACAGTTGCTTTCACAGAGTGACAGCTATGAAGGCAACTGGCACAGAACTGGCAAGCAATGACACGGTGTGCGGGCTGTTGGCACCACGCCACACCAGGTGACCACCACACCTATTCTCCTCACACCCATTCTCCTCTTCCTCCTCCTCCCCCTCCACACATTACTCTGTCAATTATCCCCTCCCTCATCTCATTCATCTCCTCAACCATGGTGATGTCCAGTTTCCTTACCCTTTCCACTTAGCTGGAAATAATAAGGTCTTAATCTTATAATAAGAAGATATAAGAAGAATAATAAGGTCTAATCTTCAGCTCAGGAATGAGCCTTGTTGCACATCCTTGAATCTTTTCTAGTTTTGACATGTGCATATGTGAGTGCTTGAGTAAAATATATGTGCAGCACTAGAGTGCATCTGGTGATTGTCCCAGTTTATTTCACGTCTCTCTTCCTACATTTTTTGCCAGCAGGACAAACTTAACTGTTTGGTTCATGAAAATCTATATTTTGAATATAGTGTATACACTATTGTCAATAATGTAGGGGATGGGTTCCAAAACGGATACATCCTCCTCCACACTCAAATAAAAAACCCACACACAATTGTTACACAAGTCTCAACACAATACACACTCCAAGCCCACCTGGACACACAACCTGTTTATCACAAATACCACTTTCACGAACACTCTTATTTACACATCTTCAGGAATTCAGATTTGTTCAGGAATCTGTACACCATTTGATTGACAGTTGCGAGGCGGGACCAAAGAGCCAAAGCTCAACCCCCCCAAGCACAACTAGGTGAGTACATCTCATTACATTATTATATACCCTATACCACTGTCTCATACATCACCGATTTCATTCCTCTCACTTCTACTTTTCATTATACCTTCCCCTCCAGCCCTCCTCTTAACCCCCTTCACAAATGCTATCCCTTCCTTGTGGCCATACACACACTCTCTTTTGCTCTCAGTGCCAGAAGATGCCAACATAAATATCTGAGAATCTTCACCACCTATGGGGGACGAGCTGTCATCAATAGGTGCTACTACAGTTTCCTAATACAGTGGTTCCCAAAGATTTGTATGCAACTACAGTACATGTCTGTTTACTAGGAATTGTGTAGTTTTATTTTGAAGCGTGTCCCAAATTCAGCCAAGCTGCCATCTCACAAAAGCATTTGATCTCTAAAACCCTCCAAAAACAATTTAACCCACTAATATAATATAATTTCAGATTCATTTAACATTTAAAGTTTAATACCAGCTCCATGTCAGTTATGTACAATCCAGTACTTTCCATAATGTACACACTGTAATGTATGCTGTGCATTAAAGCTGTACAGTAATTGTTTTCAATTATTTTAAAGATAAAAAAAAATTTGCATTTCTAAATGTAAAAATTCCAACCTATTTCCTTGTTAAGTCTGAATATAAAATGGCAATAAAATATTTGTAGAAAATTTAAACTTTCTGGGGAGAGCCCCTTGTGGCTACCTGAAGCTATACACCAAGATGGTTCCCATCTACCAGGTCGCATCAGCTGCGGAAATCTTAGGCTTCCCAGGGACCAGAGCCAGAACCTGGCCCCCTCAGAGGTGCAGGGAGTGGTGACATTTCACCACCTCATGGGGCAACGCATCCAGAAAGTTAACAAATCAAAGCAAACCACTGCTTGGTTCAAAAGAGTAAAACCTCGCAATGAGCCTAATGAGTTCCCCCAGTTATATAAACAAATGACCTAATCTCTCAAAACTAGTGTGAGCTCATTCACCCTACCTTCCTCACTTGTTTGGAGGAAGAGGCTCACCCCCTCCACGAGTCTGAGCTGTCAGTTCTTACACTGATGCGGTCAAGATTAGTTGATGGTTGTTGTGGTTCCGGGCCATCTCTACTGTAAGGGCTCCACTGTTCAGCAAAGTTATTTTGGGTCTTTGCCTTTGGTGGCTTTTCTGTGCACCATACTAAAGCACCATCAGTCTGAAATAGATCTAAAAGCATCACCAGTACACAAAAATCCGAAGGTCAAGTAGCTGTTGTTGTAATGTTATTCGATACTTGTTTTCATTTTTGCAAGCTGCCAGTACTGAATTCCAAATACAGCCCCTGGAAAAGAAGGAACCAGAGCAGAAATGAGTAGCTTTTAAGAGTCCACCAGAAAAGGGCATTTCATATTGTTCAACGTTCGATCACTAGAAGGCCTCCTCGTAGCACTTCACAGCTTACTTCCAAACATACTTTGGTTGAGGAAGACGGCTTCTCTGTAAAGGAATACAAGAACAGAAGCAAGCCTGAAAGGCCTTTCCATGGAGGAAAAGAAGAAGAGAGCCAGGGTAGAGGAGTAAGAGCTGCACACCACATACCCAAGTGCCAGACAGGTAAAGTAAGGTTGTTACCATCCACCAAGTAGCAAGTCACCATCATCCTGTTGGATTGCCAAGACTCCAAGCCTGGAAATTAGCCATGAATATATTCCACAGATGGCCATCAAGGTATCAAACTTATGCACATCTTGGGAGCACTTAGGGAACATGCTCCATACCAATAATCGTCTATATTGTTTACCTCAGGGTTTCTTATTCCTTTCAACTAGCTGTTTCTTTGTTGTGCCTATACTGTTGGGGTTTTCTCTAATTTGCAATGGCCTCTGATCCTCAGCTTCCATCATCTTGAAGTGCCAGATTCTGGACCTGATTCCTGGTAGGTAAGGGAGGGTCTCAGAAGCCTGGTGCGATCTGTTAAGCCTAGACAGTGCCAGCACTTAAGCCTTGGGAGTTATTGAGGGGACCCCCAACCCAGAAATGAATAAAAGAACATTGTTTTACAAAGTAATTTAGTATTTACCTTATATTTGAAGCTGATGAACTTGCTATCCCTGAAGAAAGCAAGAAAATTTTATTTATATAAATTGAGCATTGAACATAAAGAAATGCCTCATTCTGGTGAGTACCTCAGTGGCTACCTGAGCTACCTGCATGGCTACCTCCAAGCCTAAAGCACCCTACAGGCCCTTGCTTGTTGTAAGTGCATACTGGGTACCCAGGACTAGAATCTGGGCCCCTCAATAGAAATAAAGGAGTCTTGGGGATACTAGACCAATCCATGCCAAGAAGAAAAAAACCCACTAGAAAAGGTAGTGTCCTAAAATATGAAACTGCATCAAAACATTGGTAACCCTGAAACAAACTATGTACACACTCGTTGTCACCTTTGTCCAATTTGCAGTAAGTTGCCACTGTCATCTAGTGGCAAATTTCCCAACTGGAAGCGGGGTTAGGCAACGAGTATGTACATAGTATATGTAGTATAAGAGTGTGTCTGGGATGCTCTCGGACGCAGGTTCGAATCCTCGACACGGCCCTTGTGGATTTGTTCATGTACATAGTATGTTTCAGGGCTACCAGTATTATTTCTATACAATTGCTTGCTTTGGGGCACTCTTCCTTTCTGGTGTTTTTCCCTCTCGGCCTGGGTTGGTCTAGTGTCCCCAGACTTCCTTGTTTGTATTAAGGGGCCCAGATACTGGTCCTAATCCTGGTAGGGGCTCATGACTTGCAAGACCCTGGAGGGGTGCTTAGGCTTGGAGCTGTGCGAGTAGCTCAGGAGCTACTGAGGGGAGCCTTCCCAGAAACACAATTTAATAAAGTACAGTACAGTATTTTCAATGCAATATTAAAATAAATGATCAAATCAGGCATTTAATTATAAGAGAAATTAAAAATTATGTGACCATGTAATATAATTTAAGAGAAATAAAAGATATGTTAAATATACACAAGCGAGGCTAGTATTATGCATTATAGAAAGCAAGATTTCTACTTGTAAATACTGTATTGTGTAACATTCAGGCACTTTACAAAACACTATATACATGATTAGTGAGAGGATTAAGTTTTAAGGACAAGATTACGATGACATCTTTATGAAGAAAACTTTAATAATATATAAAGGCAGTGAAAAAGAGTAACTGGAATCTAAACAGGTTAATGAATTACTGAATATTGAATCATATTTAACTTTCATTCACAGAACATTCCCTTTGTAATAAGCAGATGTGAGATGATGGCAATAAACATTACAAAGTTAAAGATATCAAATATAAAAATACTGTATATAATAAGGACATTAGATGTAAAAAGTAGAGGCCGCAGAGAAAGCATTACCTGAAGCTCCATGGTGGATGCCAGATCTTGAATCACCCCTGTATCTTATTTCTTGGTTTTCCATGTCACTTTCTTTAATATTTATCATTTTGCTTATTTTACCATAGTGCATGCTTCTTGCAGTTCCCCGAGACTTTACTACTTTACTGTCAAAAATCCTGACTGGTTTTTCTGATACCATGAGGTATTTGACGGATATGCAAACTTCCACGCTTCACTGGAATTATTTGAGGTACTTCTGATAAAAGTGGAACACTTGCTCAAGCTGTTAGGTGTCGACTCTTTCTTACTCGCACTGTCATGAGATGTTCAGAAGAAATTGTGTCTTCGTCACATACGGTATCAGATGTGCTCACTTCACTGGCTCTTGCAATAGAACTTGCCTTAGTGTAACATTCTGAAACATTCTTCAGAGGAAATTGTTTACCTAAATTAATTGTTGCACCTTTGCCCTCACTTGAATTTAATTCCTCTGAACCTGAAGGCATACTTGAATTTTCTGAATTGCATGGTAATGGAAACTTGTCCACTGAAAAACTGCAAACATTATGAGCAAAACCTGGGTCAGCTTTATTTCTCATTCCCTGAGACACAACAACATAACGAGGACCACCACTAAGGATAGCATCAGATCTATTTTCATCTGCATTTATAATATTTCCATCACCTGAGTGCAATGTGTGTGACTGCCTTAAAGACTCAAAATCTTGAGATGGAGTTATATAGTTTTGGGGATTATATGGTCTGTCTGCTTCAACATTATGGTCAGTGCTGAAGGTTATAGCTTTGGGAGGATTTCTCAATGATTTCTGGTTTACATACTTCCTTGGTCGGAAAATTTTAGCCTTAGAATTCTTTTTAGATTTTTCTTTTTTGGAGGCAGTATCAGTAGCAGCTTCATATTCTGGAGGTAGAACTTGAGGGAGAGGGCATCCTGATATAAGAACTGGTCTTGACTTCTGCTCTGAATGTAATATTTCCAATGGGTTTCTCTTTTCTGCAACGACAATCCCAACTGGATGTCGTGCAGTGAGTGAAGCTACATCATTGCTTGCAACTGTGATGATTTCCACCTGAAAAAAAAATTAAGCTATGAAACCATTTTTATACTCAGTTTAAATTCTGATACAGGCATATCATCAACTAAATACTGTACTGTATAATGAAATAGTTCCCAGTATATCTTCAATATTTGAAAACTACAGGCCAGAGCATAAGTTAACATGATACAGAATCACTTACTTTAAAGTTTCTCATACACAAGCCAATTGTAATGTACAATAGACTTCTGTCTACACTTCAACAAAATTACTAACACTTAATTTTTGTAAAAAACTGTTTCTTCAATCATTGGGTGTAATAAATGGCTTCCTTCATATCACTAAGAAATTGTTTATTATTGTTGTTGTTTTAGATTCAGCTACTCGGAACAAAAAGTTCCAAGTGGCACGGGCTATGGTGAACCCATAGTGGACTTACCTGGCACAGGAGCGGGGCTGTAACTTGCCATTAGAAGATACCAGAATTTCATTATGGATTTCAATACAAGATCAGGTTGTCAATCTAAGATGGAGTATCTAAAGGTTACCTACACCTCCAATCCAACATTATAATGATGAGTTAGAACTCAGGTCAGAACTTAGAACTCAGAACTTAGCAACTCTTTCCAACTACCTTAGAACACAGTGAGCCTCATCCTATAACTTCTGTATATAAATTCAGACATGCCAATACACTTGGGGAAAATATATAAAACCCAATGGCTCTGTTCACCTAACAATAAATAGGTATTCTATCTGGAAGTTTGTTGACAGTTGTGGGTTGGATTCTTGGGATGGTCATTCATTGACTAGAGGAACTGTAATAAACCGAACAAACTTCCTGCCCCTGACAATAGGAAACCAATTACAGTACTGTACCTTAAGGCCTACATTAGAGTCAATACAAAGAATTTTGTGGAAATTAAATTAAGAAGCTAAGCTGGTTCAAGTCAAGCCTTATTATCAAGCTAGACTTCAAAAAAAATCTCGGCTAGGGGTACTATCTTTTTTTTTTAGAAAATCATCCTTTATACATAAAGATATAAAACCACCACTAGTTATTAGGCAGCTTACCTTTGAAATTGAGCTTTTCTTAGATGATTTAAATACAATTCTTTTTCTTTCAGCCATTGTGAAAAAAGTTGAATGGCTCCTAAAATGTAATGACCAATATCTGAAAAAGTAAAAATATGACAGTAATTTGTTATTAATGTTAAGATACAGATTTGATATGCATTAATTAAAATATGTTTATTGCAAGATAGGACCTGATATCTTCTGACCATCCTTTTTTTGTATTACAGGCAAATGCCACATACTTGAATTATGCCTTCAAAACTTTCATGTAAACATCTCTGATGGATGCTTTGGGCACTACAGTACAGTACTACTAAAGTTTTCAGAACAGTGTCTGAAATACTTTGTTCTTTATGGATAAAGTTCTAAATGTAGTCACTGATCTTTTTGGTATATGACTACACTACATGTAGTCCTATCGGGAGCAACAGCTTGAATCTCAAGCTAAAATGGAGGTCAGAAAAGTGGACCTGCCTACCTACCTACCAAAGCCATAAATAACAAGACAGTTAAAAATCCAGATGGAAAAAATCATTGGGAACAATAGGAGAACCTTTGACAAGCTGCTGGCTTCCTGTCCTCATTGAGGCCACTAGAGCAAGTGTAGCCCTCATGTAAATTCAGATAAATATACCCCTTTTAATAAAAATAATAAAAAGATATGGATAGATGAGAAAATAATAAAGTAATACCAAGGTAGAATTAGTTATGTATAGTAGTACAGTATTTGATTTTAGAAAGAATGCCAACTGTTTTATAAACTTTTCTTTATATATTTTGTATATGGCAATTGAAATTCAGCTTGTTGCCAATGTGAGCACCAAGAAAATTCTAATCTACTTTGCTCTCAATTTGGGTATTGGTAATTCTTAGTTTATTTTGATGGATGGACTTATCTGCAAACAATATGTAATACATTTTTTTCAATATTAAGGGCGAGTGTGTTAGCATTCAGCCCCAGATGTACTTGTTTTAGTTCAGTATTCACTGTCATTTAGAATAAATGGGTTAGCATGGGAGAAAATTAATTTGTCATCAGCAAACAACTGGCTTCAGGCATTAAGTGGCATTTGACTGGTCATTGATGTAATTGAGAAAGAGGAGTAGACCAAGTATACAGTGGTACCTCGGAATGCGAGTGTCCCTGTATGCGAGTTTTTCGGAAGACGAGCAGGATTTACTCCAAAAATATGTCTCGGAAGGCGAGGGTTACCTCGGGACGCGAGTTTGTTGATACGTGTACAGGCCGACTGGCGCGTGGTGGCATGGCGATCACGCCTCAGTTTACCAGTGTCTCGTGTCCAGTGACTATCCCACCTGAATTCTTCACAAGGATTTACAGTTTTTTATCGTTTTTTTGGCCATTTGAGCATAAAAGTTGTCATTATATATCTTGCCATGGGTCTCAAGAAAGCCATTGGTAAGGTTCAACCTAAGAAAATAGCTGTGAGTAAAGGATGTCCCTTCTTGATTAAGAAAATGTGTGAAGTATGGGAAGAACTGCAAAGTTTTGTTGAAAATCTCACCAGATAAAGCTGTAGCAGGCCGTTGCATTGACCTTTTAAATGATAATGTGATTTTTTACTACAGACAAGTGCTAAAATGTAGGGAAAAACAAGTGTCATTAGACAAATTCTTAGTAAAACAAGCAAGTCCTAGTGGTATGCAGGCAAAATGTGCCAGAGTGTGCATACCAGTGAAGTCCTCACTGCCTGATGTGATAATGGAAGGGGACTCCCCTTCCAAACAGTAACTCCTCTCTTCCTCCCACCTCCTCAATCTTCCATACGCCTACAGCATTCAACAGCAAGGTAAGTAATAACTTGAACATAGTTTTGTAGGTTTATTTAGATGAATTAGGTATAAAAATTTAGTTTGATGTGGGGTTTTTGGGGTAGTCAGGAACGGATTAATTCATTTCCCTTTATTTCTTATGGGGAAATTAGCTTCGGAATGCGAGTTTTCGGAATACGAGGCGTCTCCAGGAACCAATTAAACTCTTAAACTGAGGTATGCCTGTACACCCTGTGGAACATCAATATTAATTGGCAGTGTGGGAGAGGTAGCATCATCATTCACAGATACACACTGCATGGGTGGTATGCAAACAAGGGGACACAGGTGGAAACTTAGTACCCAAATGAGTCACAGGGACATTAGGAAGAACTTTTTGAGTGTCAGTTATTAACAGATAGAATGCATTAGGAAGTGATGTGGTAGAGGAAGACTCCATAAACAGTTTCAAATGTAGATATGATAGAGTCCAATAGCCTCAGGCATCTGTAGTACACCAGTTGATTGACAGTTGAGAGGCAGGACCAAAGAGCCAAAGCTCAACCCACACAAGCACAACTAGGTGAGTATTGTTTCAAGATTCAAGCTAGAATAACTAGAAAGACATTGCATGAACTGGGTAAGGAAGTACCTCAGAAAGGAAACCATAGGCCACAGTAAGAGACCATATATCAAGCTTGGGATGAGGCAAGCCGGACTCTGCAAGGCTTAGTCCTAGAACCACTGCGTTTTTAATCTATGTGATCTCATACACGTCAATGTTTGCACATGATGTAAAGTCACTGTGAAAAGTAAAAATTATGACATTACTTAATTGTGCAATGTTCAGGCTAAATCAGGGAAGTTCGAGTACTAGACACCTTGTAATCTGGAGTGAGGTACTGTACAAATAGTACTACATGTATTTACTGTCAGTTCTGTTGAATATAGTGCCAAACAGTAAATCACTGCTATAAGACCAAAGCTCTGAAATCCTCACTTACAAATAATTCTAAATTACAGGATGTGTAATACTTGCTACAATATTTTTGCTTATGACCGTTTCAGTTTAGAAATATGACGCTGACATTTCAGTTAAAATGTATATTATTACTAGTTTAGTTTAGTTCATTTATTATGCACCCCATACCCATCTTGTGGGCGGTAGTGGAATGGGTTACAGAGGCACATAATGGCTCAGGGACTGAACCCCACAATTCATTTAGCTAAGCAAGTTACAATCTTGATGAGCTAGTTACAAAATTCAGGATAAGTCGTCACATCAACAATGGGTTCGAGATTTACTACTGTACTGTAGAGTACAAATTGACTTGGTATGTCAAGTTGACAATCTCACCAGCAAGGCTCCCAGTTGAGTTGATTACCATCAACCACACCGTCTCGGGGTAATAGCACTATCATATATATCATGCACACATGTCTTCACTATATTTCCAGTTCCAACACTTCTTCCCACAAGATCTGGAGTGGCGCCCGGGCCACTGTTCATACTTCACGTTTGTTTACCTCGGACTTCAGCCACAAGAAGAGCAGCGCCCAGCGCACGCCACTACTCTCACATATTAAATAATTATAATTCATAGGAAATGTATATGTTTATCTCTCAGAATGTTTGGTAATATGATTATTGTTTGTGATGTGTGTCTATGTATGTATTAACACGATGTACTGAACGGGGTGAGAATAGCTTGAGCTACCTCATCCCTCTGTGTGTATTTTACCTCAATAAACTTATTTCATTTTCAATTATTATTCGTTTTAATAATTCATTGTGTCGAGGAACATTCAGGTTGTGTGTATATATATGCATGTTAGGTTTATGTCGAGGGTTCCCATAGGCTTGTATCGAGGTCCCCCAAAGGTCGAACTACTGACCCTCCCCAGGATGCAAATTGAGCCATTTAGAGATAAATTAAACTCACGTTGTATGAAATGGCAAACCCTTATTACTAAGGATAAAATATCTGAAATCCTTGCACTGTATCTATATTTCGCTTCCAGGAGATAAATTGCATATGAGATTAAGAATTTTTAGATTATTTCACTTATTATGTCCCCATACTCGTCCTGTGGGCGGTAGTGGAAATTTAAGGCTACAGACACACATAATGAGCTCAGGGACTGAACCCCACAATTCATTTAGCTAAGCAAGTTACAATCTTGATGAGCTAGTTACAAAATTCAATGCACATCGTCACATCAACAATGGGCTCCAGATCTGATTCAAATTCAGATTCTTTATTCAGGTAAAGGTACATGCATTGCAGATGAGTTACAAACATAATGCTGGATTTAAAGAAAGAGCTAGTACATACAGTACCTAAAGCCACTAGTACGCATAGCGTTTCGGGCATGAAACGATCGAAAGAAACAAGAAAAGATCGACCACAACTTGCACTGAATTGCACAAAGAATTGCAACCTGGAGTGCTACTGCCCTCACTAGGATCCCAAAGCTTCTGTGAAGCCCAATCGGGTTTTCACGCAGTTTTCCCATGCACCCGGGCTCTGTCAACCAAATGTTCTACCTCTACGCCCCTTACTTCAATACACAGAAATCACAATAGCGTAATATATCAAATTAACAAATCCACAAGGGCCATTTTGAGTGTTCGAACCTACGCACGGATGTTCCCAGATGCGCCTTAGTCAACTGTGCCGCGACATGGTTAAAAGAATTGCAACTTTTATGGGGGATTGGTGCATGGGAAATTGTGTGAAAATCCGCTTGGGCTTCGGAGAAGCTTCGGGATCCTAGTGAGAGCAGTAGCACTCCAGGTTGCAATTCTTTTAACCATGTCGTGACATATTTGACTAAGGCGCATCTGGGAACATCTCGTGCATAAGTTCGAACCCTCATCATGGCCCTTGTGAATTTGTTCATTTGATATATCACGCTATTGTGATTTCTGTGTGTATAGCATTTAGGAACAACGTTTTATACATGTTTGGAACATGTACAAGTTCACGTTGAGCTCCAAAATCATTCCAAGGTATGGTATAGTAGGAAGGCTGGCAAATGCTCTTTAATATTTAAATTACAAGACCTTGCATGTGGGACATAACAATGCATGACACAACTACCAAATCAACATCAGCTTGCAGCAGACTGACGAAGAAAAGACCTTGGAGTCAGAATCAATCACTGAAAGTTGCACAACCAGTGGGATCTGCAGTAAAAAAAAAATCCTGGGAATAGTCAAAATAAATGTTTACTTTAAGGAAAATAAGGTAATTGAACAACTGTAAAACACAGGTGCGCCCATCCCTGGATTGTTGTATCCAAGCATGGAGACATAAGAACATAAGAACATAAGAACAAAGGTAACTGCAGAAGGCCTATTGGCCCATACGAGGCAGCTCCTATTCTATAACCACCCAATCCCACTCATATACTTGTCCAACCCGCGCTTGAAACAATCGAGGGACCCCACCTCCACCACGTTACGCGGCAAATGGTTCCACAAATCTACAACCCTGTTACTGAACCAGTATTTACCCAAGTCTTTCCTAAATCTAAACTTATCCAATTTATACCCATTGTTTCGTGTTCTGTCCCGTGTTGACACCTTCAACACCCTATTAATATCCCCCTTGTTATGTCCATTCACCCACTTGTAAACCTCTATCATGTCGCCCCTAACTCTTCGCCTTTTCAGTGAATGCAACTTAAGCTTTGTTAATCTTTCTTCATATGAAAGATTTCTAATTTGGGGAATTAACTTAGTCATCCTACGCTGGACACGTTCAAGTGAATTTATATCCATTCTATAATATGGCGACCAAAACTGAACTGCATAATCTAAATGGGGCCTAACTAGAGCAAGATATAGCTTGAGAACCACACCAGGTGTCTTGTTACTAACGCTGCGATTAATAAATCCAAGTGTCCGATTTGCCTTATTACGAACATTTATGCATTGATCCTTTTGTTTTAAATTCTTACTAATCATAACTCCCAGATCCCTTTCGCAATCCGACTTCGCAATCACAACACCATCTAGCTCGTATCTTGTAACTCTATCATCATTACCTAACCTCAGAACTTTACATTTATCAGCATTAAACTGCATCTGCCAATCCTTTGACCATTTCAAAACCCTATCTAGATCAACTTGAAGTGATAGTGAGTCCTCCTCCGAATTAATTTCCCTACCGATTTTCGTATCATCGGCAAATTTGCAAATGTTGCTACTCAAACCTGAATCTAAATCATTTATATATATTATAAACAACAGAGGTCCCAGGACAGAGCCTTGAGGCACTCCACTTACAACATTTTCCCACTCTGACTTGATTCCATTTATACTAACTCTCTGTTTCCTTTGGTATAGCCATGCCCTAATCCAGCTTAATATAGCACCCCCAATACCATGAGACTCTATCTTTTTAATCAGTCTTTCATGTGGCACTGTATCAAAAGCTTTGCTAAAGTCAAGGTATACAACATCGCAACCCTTACCACTATCAACTGCCTCAACAATGCTAGAATAAAAAGATAACAAATTTGTTAAACATGAACGGCCATTTATAAAACCATGTTGCGACTCAATTATTAATTTATGTTTTTCAAGATGAAGACGAATTTTATTTGCTATTATGGATTCGAGTAACTTTCCCACAATAGACGTTAGGCTAATTGGTCGATAGTTAGACGCAAGTGATCTATCTCCTTTCTTAAAAACTGGTATCACATTAGCAACTTTCCAAAACTCTGGCACTCTGCCTGACTCTATTGATTTATTAAATATGGTTGACAGTGGGTCACAAAGCTCCTCTTTGCATTCTTTAAGCACCCTGGCAAACACTTCATCCGGCCCTGGGGATTTGTTTGGTTTGAGTTTTACTATTTGTTTAAGAACATCCTCCCTGGTAACTGCTAAACTCGTCAACCTGTCCTCGTCCCCACCCACATAGACTTGTTCGGCTGAAGGCATATTGTTAAGTTCCTCTTTAGTAAATACAGATACAAAATATTTATTAAAAATACTACTCATCTCTTCATCACTATCTGTTATTTGACCTGTCTCAGTTTTTAATGGACCTATCCTTTCCCTAGTCTTAGTACGATATAACTGAAAAAATCCTTTAGGATTTGTCTTTGCTTGCCCTGCTATGCGAACTTCATAGTTTCTTTTTGCTTTCCTTATCTCTTTTTTAACATTTCTAACCAGTTGTACGAATTCCTGTTCTAAAGTGACCTCCCCATTTTTAATCCTTTTGTACCAAGCTCTCTTTTTACCTATAAGGTTCTTCAAATTCTTTGTTATCCACTTTGGGTCATTAGTATTCGATCTATTCAATTTGTATGGTATACTACGTTCCTGTGCTTTGTTTAGAATATTCTTAAATAAGTTATATATTGAATCCACATCGAAATCCCCATTTAAGTCACCTATCGCTGGGTTCATGTCTCGCTCCAAGACCGGCCCACACCCATACCCAAGACTTTCCAATCAATTTGACCCAAAAAATTTCTTAGGCTATTAAAATCAGCTTTTCGAAAATCTGGCACTTTAACAGAATTTTCTCCTACTGGTCTATTCCATTCTATGCTAAATCTGATTTCTTTGTGATCACTGCTCCCTAGCTCACTCCCTATTTCGATGTCATTAATTTGCGTTTCCCTGTTAGTTAACACTAAATCTAAAATATTATTTTCCCGTGTTGGTTCCTTAATGTGTTGCGTAAGAAAGCAATCGTCAATTAATTCTAGAAAATCTTCTGCTTCACTATTCCCTGTTTTGTTCAACCAGTTTATTCCGCTAAAATTAAAGTCACCCATGACATAAATACTGTTAGATCTAGATGCTCTAGATATTTCATCCCATAGGAGACCTCAACTTCAGAAATGTTTATCTGCTTTGGAGAAAGTTCACGCCGGGTGAACCAGCTCAAGTAGATTCCCTAACTGACCAAGTATTATGGTTCCTATAGTCAGGGACAGGAAACCTATTAACTAACTTATTATCAAAAGAAGGCACAAAGTCTGGAAGACTATGTAGCACCAGGAGATTTGTTAAGCTCATCAAGATCCCTCTAGGTCAACCGCTAACCGTTTCTAGGATGCAACTCACAAAAGTTGCCCAAGTCCCTCCATTTCAAGTTCAAGTTCAAGTATGTTTATTAAGATAAGCAATAAATACATCTCAAAGGGATAGAGTAGCTTAGGCTACTTCTATCCCCCTAGTCCCCTCCATAATACCAATTAACAGCATGATGAACAAAGGCATTGGGTAAAAGGAAATGTACTCAAGGACGTCTGTCCTGTCATGGTAATTGAACCAGAGATCTTTTGGTTGTTAACGGACTGTGCATATCATATCTCATATGAATGATTTACTTTATTAAATACAAACATTACAGCATTCTGATCTAGTCTTGACACTACATTTACTCTCCAATGAATGCCACTATGTAGGTGACCATTCAAGATTCACTGCACTGCACAGCTATAGACTCAATCTTAGACCAAGAATTAATCTGGCTGCGGCCTGATGAAAGGACTCGCTGATCGAGTCTCTGCAGTACCCGACAGTCCTTTTTCAATAGTACAAAAGGCATTCAGTTTATTGGATGCCCTACAGCCCAGCACACACCCCAACCACCGTGGGAAATCCTTCTTGGATGCCCTACAGCCCAGAGCACACCCCAACCACCATGGGAAATCCTTCTGGGATAAGTCAGCAATTATCAAAATAAAGTGCCAAGCAGGGAAAACCTTTCACCCATAGGGTTATAAACCCATGGAACTGCCACCTACCGAAGCTGTAAATGCCAAGAGATTACTTCAGTTTAGAATCCAGAGATAAAAAATTCTCATGAACAAAGGGGGACCTATGACTAGCTGCTGGCTTTCTGTCCCTGTTGAGGCTATTATAGAGATAATGGCCCTTAGGTAAACTCAGTTAAAGTATTACAGTATATTAAATGCAGTTCAACCCTTCGATTTCAGACTCTTGGCTTATGTTTTACCCAGTTTCCGATTTAACAAAATTGCACCTTAAAATTAGAAGGAATACTGAAACAAATTTGATGTACTGTATAAAGTATTTCGTAAAATACAATTTTTTTTGTATTGATTTAAATCTTCACTCTTACATCTATGAATGTTACAGTTGTTTCAGAGGCACAGATAAGAATATGGTTTGTTTGATAAAGTTTACTAACAAATATAAATACTAACCAGACATTTATATCGTAGTGGAATTCATTTTGCTAAACTCTATTTTGCCTTGTCATGTCATTCTTACCTTGTACGATAGAAACAATTCAGTCGAGTCAAGCAGCATACATGAAAACTATTTTATAAAAAATTTCTTTCACATACAGTACAGTATAACAAGCATTTTCACAATAAGAAGAGAACAAAAAATATTTACTAAATAAGTCCAAACTTTTTATTATACAGCCTTGTCATATTTCTACAAATTACAGGTTACTTCAGTACTGTATTTAATTTTTGAAAATTAGCATATACTGTAGTCTTTAATTGTTTAAACTAACAATTTCACACCAGCAGTTCTTTTTATTTACATAAATGATTAGAAAAAATCATATTTAACATTTTATTTTAAAGACGTAGAGGTGGCATTCCCAAACGAGCCCTAAGAGCATTTGCTTCTGCAATTTCCAGCTCTTCTCTACTCATCCCCAAAATGTTATCTCGTTTGCTACGACCACTGCGATGATGTTTCTCTTTGCGTTCTCCACGATCGCGATCCCTTTCTCTGTCCCTATTTCGCTCCTTACCATGCTCTCTCTCTACACGCTCACTATGACGATGTTCACGTTCCTTTTCTCCTCCACGACCTCTTTCTCGGTGATGGTGTGGATGATGACCTAGGAATAGTAGACAATGTAAGGTCTGGAATGTAGCAAATATCTAATTAAATATAAAAATGAATCAAGTGATATTTTGTGAAATAGCAAAATCACAAGATGTAAGTTTTGAGCTAGAAATCTTAAAGGATAGGAAAATGATAACGGAAAATAGCTTTTAAGGATTTCTTCTATAATAGTAAAATGCAAGTACGTAACGACAATTCAATACCAGGCCATATGTGCTCTCATTACTGTATATAAACTATTATCACAAATACAGCCAACAAGCATACTAACAAAGATTTGTGAGTATGATTTGGGGGCCCCAGACATCATGTGCTGTCTGGGGCTCTTTACAGCAGAGGCTGTATTAATACAGCCTGAGTTTAAATACAGCACAGGCTGTAAGGGGCAGCTCCATGTAGCAGCACAGGCTGTACATGGAGCTACCACTTCTCCACATCCTTGGGGGAGTACCAAAGGAAATAGGCAGTTAACGAGCAGAGCATAAGAGCCTGTTATACTCAGGAACACTTGAAAAACAGAACTCACCTCCCAATCAAGTGTGCAAATCTGACAGAATTCCTACCAAGCCCCAAAGAAAAACAGGGTTATCAACCAGCCAGGATGAACCCAAGACCTCACAATGCAGCCAATAAGCAGAGACAAACCCATGCTCAAAAGAGACTGGGTCCATCATAGGAAAGGGGTCCAAGTTCAACAGGAGGTATCAAAGCTAATCCATATGGACTACTGAAGGCATAGCACAGGAACACTGAAATCTCCAGAAATATGACAACTTCGAGGTATTGTACCAGATCTGGA
Organism: Procambarus clarkii; assembly: GCF_040958095.1. Taxonomy (NCBI): domain Eukaryota; kingdom Metazoa; phylum Arthropoda; class Malacostraca; order Decapoda; family Cambaridae; genus Procambarus; species Procambarus clarkii. The sequence continues at coordinate 29,050,960 of NC_091192.1, forward strand.
AAGGAACCAGAGGGAGAGCAAGCGAGAGATCAAAATCGTTGATGGTGGGGGATAGTAAAAATTATCTCTTTCCTGAAGAAAAGGACCCTCTGCAGAGGAAACCAAAGTCCATGGAGGATTGAAAGGACACTTATGGACCCTCCTTGGGCTTCCTCTCAGCCCCAGAAGCCTGCCATGAAGGCTCCAGGGCAGAGCCAAAGTCCTCACACAAACATCTGTGACAGGAAGGCATCCTCCCAAGGAGAAGGTTCAGAACAAGGGGGGGTGATTGTGAAGATCAATGCCCCCGTAACCCTAGTGAAACCAGAAGACTCAACTGCCTCTGCCATCAACATGGAGGGGACCACCCTTGGAGAAGGCTTAAATACACTCCAAGCTAAACCCCTCACCCGACTCAGAACACTCAGATGTTTCCGAGCCGGAACCACAGAGGAAAGACAAAAAAACAGGGTGAACCACACCCACAGGGAAAGAAGGAGACAGAATTAGTCCAGGTGGAGGTCACCAAGACCTCCAATTCCTGGTCCCTAAACACTATTGGGGCCAACTCTGGGGCATCCAGCTGATCACTATGTTGCAAATGCCTAATCCGAGTAAACTTAGCTCGTAAAGTGACGGCTGCTTGAAAAACTTCCAAGTGCGAAGCAGAATCAGTCAGATAGGACACCCAATGATATATTATTTCATACCTCTCTCATCTCCTTTCAAAAGGGTACATTTAGAGAGCTTTGAAACAATCCCAATAATTTATATTCTTTATTGGGTCTATGCATTCCATATGTATGCATAAACACACTGTATATACTGTACATGAAGTAAGTAATTATCAAAAGAAGGCACCAAACCGGGAAGGCTATGTAGCACCATCAAATATGCAGTTCTGTACATGAAGCAAACACTAAAATTAGGAACAATAGAACAAACAAATGGCCCCCCTGCAGGACAAAGTCCAAGGATGGACAACACTCTACTTGAAGTGGCAGGGATTGATCATCATGAGTCCTTATCTGCAAGAGAACTACCCACGAAGCTAGCTGAGGACTGAATACCACCTGGTGGTGGTATTCGGTACTAATGAGTTTTGAGCTAGTTTGAATGAATTATTTCTTATGTGTGAATCGCTTGGCAGCTTCAAGGCTTTATTTTCTGTGACTATTCCAGTTGTTTGTAAAGCTTCACTGACTTTCTGGAGGCTTTTTCCAGTGGGGTGGTGGACTGTCACTCTCTCTCCCTGCACCTCTGCGAGGGGTGAGAGGGGGGCCAGATTCTGGCTCTGGTCCCTGGCCAAAGGGAACTTCCATGATTGATGTGACCTTTCAGTATGGAGCAATCTGAGCAGGATAGCTTCAGAAAGCCACTAAGGGGTTCCCTCCAGAGAAAAAAAGAAAAAGGAAAACATATAGGGATGATTATCATTCCAGATTAGTAAGCACATTCTATATAACTACAAAAAAATAATTACAGTATGTACTGACCTGGAGATCGAGATCTAGATCGATGACGTTTTTCTCTTGATCTGCTGCGATGTCTTTTCCTTTCTCTTTCCATCCCTCTTTCACGCTCCACAATTCTATCCCGTTCCATAGCTCTTTCCCTTTCCATTAGCCTTTCTCTGTCCATTCCTCTTTCTCGTTCCATTCTTTCCATACCTCTTTCTCTTTCCATTCCTCTCTCTCTATCCATTCCTCTATCTCTATCCATTCCCCTCTCTCTGTCCATTCCTCTATCACGTTCCATTCTATCCATTCCTCTTTCTCGTTCCATTCCTCGATCTCTCTCCCGTGAACGACTTCTACTGCGATGCCTGTTACAATAGAAAAGGAGAGCAACAATGCATTAATAAATTTAATGCTATTCATTCTCAGAAATATTCATGCAATTTGAGAGCTGCCTAATCATGAAAAACTCAGCCTGGTTTCATAATAATTACAAATCTGACCGAGTACTGTATAAATAAAATCCCTATTTTTAGCTCATTAACTTAAAATCTTGGTGACCTATGGTTAGGATCTAGTATGGTCTCAATAGACCAGTTTAGTGAGTAAAGAAATAGATAAAACTAACCAATAAGCATGATAAAAGCTGGAAAATAGCTAATAATCAGTGCCCAAGGTTTAAAGAGGAATTCAACTAACAGCCATTATAGTGCATCACGAGTCAGTAGGCTTCCATAAATCCCTACACCAGAAGATAATGACAGAGGCATCCTACAGCTTAGCAACCCATTATACATACCAGCTCAATTTTTACTTAATTTCATATTAAATATACTGTACTTTTATTGCAAAAATCAACAAAGTATAAAATGATACATATTTTTTTTTTTTTTTTTTTTTTTTTTTTTGAGATACAGTATATACAAGAGTTGTTACATTCTTGTACAGCCACTAGTACGTGTAGCGTTCGGGCAAGTCCTTAATCCTACGGTCCCGGAATACGATCCCTGCCGCGAAGAATCGTTTCATGAAGTATTACCTCACCTCCCCAAAGTAGTGACCAAAGGACCGCGACCCCACCCCTCCCCAGCTGTGTGCACGGTTGTAATAAGACTCGTGGGATTAATTGATAACTATAATAATAAAATAAAGATGCTATATAAACTATATACCTGTATGCATATAATGTACTGTATTAATCTTACAAGTTAATAAAAACATTAAGATAGCAGTTATGGCAAGTGAGTACAAGGACATGTAGGATCTATAACTGTGGAATTGTTTCCATAAGCAAAAGTAATCAGGTGTATGTCTTGCCCTGGAATGTATCACAGTAAAGATATAAAGAATCTTGGGCATATTAGTTGATGCATTACAACAATAACAAAATCAAAGGCTTTTTCATTTTCCACTGCATAGCATTTAATACCAAGCCAATGGCTAAGTCAGTGAACCTAACACTGCCATCATTAATACTGATGAGAAAACTGAAGAGAATACAGAGAAGACATTTATGACAAAATAAAACTAACCTTCCAGGTCAAGAGGAACAGAATCTAACCCCATGTTATTACTGGAAATGGGAGTCTCAAAGATAAAAACCTTAGCTTATGTAAGTGGCTGTGATAAAGTTGGAATGGGGAGCTTTGTTGTGGTGTTGGCATCATTTCTTTATAGTAATAAAAGGTAGTGACCTAATGGGTTAGTCAGGTGTTAGAGAAAGGCACTTCTTGATGGTCATTTGATGTAAAGTATCACATAGAAAGGTCGAGTCTTAAAATAATTTCTGGCTTCAGTAAGAAAGTAAAAACCCCTCACAGTGTTCAAGAGAGAACTTGATACTAAGCCCTCAAAATCATCTCAAGGTAACCTCAAGGTATTCATTATAAGCTTGACTGAGAATTCTCCATTAACTTCACGTGCTAGCATAACCCCAGAGAAAGTTTCAAAGGTTCCTGACTGCTCCAGTACAGAATGATTAACCTCCCTAACTTCAGTAGGTCCTAAGTAAGAGTTAATAGGATCGTGTTTTAGGAAGCAATAGAGAATAACTCAGAAGATATACAAAACCATACACCAAAATGTAACCTACCTCTTTTCTCTTTCTCTGTCATTTCGTAAATCTCGCTGTGGGGATCGTCTAGAGGGAGAGTGGCCTCTGCCATGCCGATCATCCCTAATGAAAAACAAAAATTGTTTCTTAAAAAGCAATAAATTAAACAGCACTAATTAGATTTAATTCAAGCAATAATTTTCACAAATTGTAACTGTCATATGCCCTAATACATTACTAAAATAATATAAATATGTGTACAACAGTACATATAATTTAATACAACAATTTAATACTCTAAATACTGTACAACTAAAACAATAATGATTCTCTCATTGAACCAAATTTGAAATTTCAATTTGTTTGATGACAAACAATTATGACACTGCCACAGTATATGATATGTACAGCACTCAAATAACAATAAATGATTCACACAGGTTGAGAATCCTCTAGTACTGATACCCCCCCAAGAGAATTCATATTACATAACTTACCTAAGTGTCGTTCGTGTTGGCTTCTACTGGATCATTTCTTGGCCTTGGCGGAGGAAGGATTTCCTCTTCGTCACTTTCACTCTCGAGGTCATCCAAATCATCATCTAATAAGGATACACGACCTTCAAGCTCATTGTTAGCTTCATGAATCCATCTGCATAAAGAAAAACTCACAATGCTTAATTCTTAGTTAAATAGCTTATTCTCCATCCTTCTCAAACCATTTAATCTATATAATTTACCTTGCATGAAAGTTGTAATGGCTTTCTTCAATATTTATATTATTATCTTTTTAACATTAACCTTATACTGTACCTCTTTTCTAATTAAGCTATTGCACTTATCGTACAACACACCCTGGACACATAACAATACCTGGAATTCTCTTCATTCAATTTGATTCTTACTTTATATCCTAAAAGAAAGTTATCCAGCCATAATTCATATGGTAAATTTTACACACATTATCTAATACTAGCTACTATATTAAATATACTATATTACTTACATTGAAAAATATGTAACTAATCAAGAACAAGAAAAAGTTGTTTTGAATATAGTGAAATGCTCTTTTCTGTCCTGAACCCATTGTTGCTGCCATACTCAAATGCTCCCGTGACTTTTATCCCATCATGACACAGGTCTTTAAAATATCTACTATAAATATGTATACAGTATCTAGAAAAAAAGAAGCAGTGACAAGTTAAACCCAAGACATAACATCATAACATGGTGAACCAGTTTGCTATAATACAAAAGAACAAATCAAACTTTCAAATCAAACATCCTCTGCAAGCAGAAATTAGAAGCACTGTACCAAGACTGGCAATGCTCACTCTGGAAATTACTGTTAGCAGATCAAAGCTACACTGACCGCCATCAGGTGTCATCACATCAAGGTCGGAGAATGTTCGCTTGAAATCTAGACCATCCAAGCTAGTTTAAGGAAGATAGGACAGCCAATGGGATCCGATGTAGACTACAAAAATGTGAGAAAAATGCAGCAAGGGCAACATACTCACAAATAACATGGGCACACAAGAGTAGGAAGCAGGCAGACAAAGTTTCACAAACCAGAAAACTATCAGCAATAAGTGAGTTTGTAAACAAGGCAACTCAGATCTTGTAAACAAGGCAAGGACAAAAGAAGAACGAGCAGTCCACAACAGAATGTGGAAGGCACATTCTTGAATAACAGGGACGGAAGGAAGGAAAAGGAACCAGCACTCAAGTTAACAAAAGACTCGTTGCCACCACAGAACATACAACTTATCAACAAAACAACAAAAAGAGCAGAAATATCTGGCTAACCTGACACTGCCAAAAATCAAGCATTTACCATTATGAAATGCCCCTGTCTGGTGGGGCATTTCTAGTACGCCTAGAACAACAACAGATGGAATGTCTGGGCACAGTGCCGATCATCCAGCCATACACAATGAAAACTCACCCCTCAGTCATGTGTTATATCAAGGGCCAAGTCAACTCGGGTCAACGGTGCAGGAGGTCACAATGTTATCAGTTATGTTATCTTAGCCTTGCTAAGACTAAGGAGGACTTTGATGTAGAAGTAGTAATCCACAAGGATTACTACTTCTACATCAAAGGATGCCGAAGATCTCATATGCCCTTACAGCTGCATATAAGATCAAGATCAGATTGAGGATAGACAGATGGGGGTTTGGACTGTGTATGGATGTGGGTATGTGATCCAAGATTCTGGAGGATGACGATCAAGTACCCTTGTTGAGTATAGAGCACTGGAAAGTACGTACAGTACAGCTCTCTTATATTCAACACACTAGACACATGGTATAACTTTGGAAAGTTATTTATTGCTTTCACATTAAAAAACATTTTATAATGATGCACTGGTAAGATCACTTGCATGGGAAGCAGAGAGAAGCAGGCAATATCACCACTACTCCCCTACAATGACACACTGTTTCCTCTTATTTTAGCCACATGGGGGTCTTTAGTTACATAATCGATAATGAATATATTGTAATATACTTCATGGTTTTAACAATTATATTGGATGACACTAAAGCTCCTTTATAGGGCTGCTACCATCACTACAAATACTACTGTGTGCTTACAGCCCACTTAAATGAAAACATGTAAGGTATTAATAAAAAACAAATATGGAAAGATTGTCACCGATTGTTAAACAATGAAGAGCTAGAACATGCACTCCTTAAATTAAAACTTCCTGCACATTTCATACCACATTCAAAATAGTAACAGGAATCGATAAAATTGATAGGGAAGAATTCCTGAGACCCAGAACTTCAAGAACAAGAGGTCATAGATTTAAACTAACAAAACAAAGCTGCCGGAGAAATATACGAAAATTCACTTTTGTAAACAGAGTGGTAGACAGTTGGAACAAGTTAAGTGAGAAGGTGGTGGAGGCCAAAACTGTCAGTAATTTCAAAGCGTTATATGACAAAGAGTGCTGGGGAAACGGGACACCACGAGCGTAGCTCTCATCCTGTAACTACACTTAGGTAATTACACTTAGGTAATAATACAAAACAAGAGTTTAAGTTGCTAATTCCCATGGGACTGTACAGTATAACAAAATGTAGATAAAAACAAATATATTTTTATTTACATCATGTTACTCTCCATTCAAACTAACATTACAAAAAAATTGCCCATCATAGTTCCATATATAAATTTTCACAGACATACTGTACCTTTTTTGAACTCTGGGTAAAATCACATCATTTGAACGTTCATCTCTTAATAAACTATCAATATATTCATCCATGTGAGCAAGTTGGTACTGGCCAGAACGATCCATAATGCGTAGCTTCCTATAGTCATTAAGAGAGGTTCCAAGTATTTGTAGCAATCCAATGATCCATATACGAGCCTCAGGTAAAATGCCCCCAAAGCACGAACATACCTGAAACAAAAAAGTTGTATCCTAGAAGATTTTACATATTTTTTTTAATTTTGAAATGATGATCACCCTCAAGAGTTAGGTATTAATTACCAGAGGACAACTAAGAAGGCTATCCAAGTCTCCTTTGATACTCTATTTCTGATACAAACAAAAGAACAGTACTGTATTATTAATTCATAAAACAATCTGTTTGGGATACAATTATGAAGCTTTGCAGTTTGTACATTATAAATTTATACAATAACTCCTAAGAAATTCTAAAGTCAAAGGTGTAATGATTATTTTAAACTATTCCATAAACAAAGAATTGCAGAGAAACTTACTCAAACAAAAAGCTCCTAATGATGCAATCCAAAATGAGAAATCCCAAACATCCTGTGGTATTAGGATATGAGTGTAGAAGGCTTGATGCAGTTACCCATGCAAGTATTTGACAACACTCAAAGTTATACTCCCCTAATGAAAATTTAAAATGATTCTTCAAACACTCAATTGATACAATATATGAGTTCAGTGAAAACCTTCCAATCAACATACATAATTGCTGTAAATTTCAAGTCAATGTTAACTGATGTTCTTAAAGAAATTGCAAAGAAAAAAAATTAATTATCTAAACCATTAAGTTAAATTTAATAATAGTACATACTTAAATTCATCTTGTTTGATGAATTCGATAATGATGTCCTTCTCAGGTTGGATCTGTAGCATCTTCAGAACAAGACATAGGAATGGTGTTGGTTTGATATTGCCACCATACACACCACCAATACACCTGAGGGCCATTGCCTTGTCGACTAGTAATTCCGCTGAAATAATTAAAAAAATTAAAAAGGCGAAGTACATTAATATTTAACTCCTATTAATAAAACATGTTCCTGTGGCAAATAAAAAGATAATAAATTTATGCTATAAATTTACACTAAGAGGTAAACATTCAATTTGTGGTGTCTTCTGATGCAGCAGACTTTGCAACACAGTGCAACTCAGATGAGATGACCCAGTAATTCAAAGCAAAGGCCAATCTGGTCTCATTCTCTAAGCATGCAATAACAATGTCTGTGCCTCACATTCCCTGCTTAGAGTTGTCCATACTTATAATACATACTGTTTAACAGTGACATGTATCTGCTTAACAATTGTTTGGTGGACGTATGAGATGCTAAAGTGGCCTTTGTCCTGAGATGTCAGATCATCTAGCCTGAGTTATGCCGTCTTGTGGGGATGCCACAAAAACAACAATATGGCATTTATCGATGTAATGTAATATAACCAGCATTTTGGGCTGGGAAGTGGCAGACCTTCTTAGAAAAAGTATTCAAATAAATGTTTCAATCAGGAATGGAAAATATATGAACTCTGGGAGGCCATTGGAGTGTATCCACTTTTTCCACATAACCTTATATTTGATACTCATTAATTCATGTACAGAAGTATAATTTAAACACCTCTCTTCAGGCAGACAGTTTTGAGATAATAATGAAATAATGTACGAGAGTTTGAAGTGGAAAAAATGGATGTTAAGAGTACTGTAACTTGTAACTACTGTTCAAGCATATGTTAGTGATGGGTTTAATTACAGTACTGGCACTTCAAGGATGACACCAAGAATATTATGTCAACACAACACAGAACTAAAAGGATTATGTGCTTCGTTCACGTCTTCTGCTTGAATTGCACCTATCTAAATGCTTCATCAACACACTACAAATACCAATACTTGCCAACAGAACCTAATTATGTAGCCTAACCTATGCTAAGCATAACTATTTGACACATTCTAATATGTAATAATATTAATTTATATTTAAGAAAATACCAATTTGGAATATGCAGTACGCTGAAATTTATGACTGTGTCTTTGGGGTCGACTGCTGGCTGGACGACCTAGCCTGAGGACAGTTTAAGTTATTGACTGGTACACATCCTCCAAAAGCAAAGCTGAAATTTGCTTACATGTTCGACGTCACAGACATGTACAAATTTAATGAAACTAACTTGACATATATATAAATTGCCAATCTTAATCAAACTTAGAGCAATGTCCCAAGCTTGCCTTTCCATTCCCATCTATAATAAACTGGGTAAGAAAGCTTTTCACCTACCTGAGAGGGCAAAACATTCTTCCTTCCAGTATCTAGAGTCGTATATTCTGGTTCTTATAATCTTCTCGACTAAATACTGTGGGTTTGTGCCATGGATGGACTGAGCGTCCTTCACGGTGCGGTTAGCCATGTTTACCAACACCTCCCTTGGACGTTCTCACACCTTGGTCGGTTCGTACACAAGGCCGTGTGCAGGCGGATTCAGATTACGATTCTTTATTTGTAAACAAAGTTTTTAATAGTTATGTTAGTAAC
>NC_091192.1:29060716-29255716 GCF_040958095.1 Procambarus clarkii
AGTACTGTAGCCAAGTTCTATTAGGTAGTATCTTCCTGCACGTCGTACAGTGGTAAGTGGTTATTACCTCTTGGTCTTAATAGGTAAGTGGTCTTAATATGTAACCTTGTTCTTGTAGTCTTAGTAAGGGCTTAATTAGTTTAATTGACCTTTCTAACCATCGGTTGTTTTCGATGTACTCACCTAGTTGTGCTTGAGGGGGTTGAGCTCTGGCTCTTTGGTCCCGCCTCTCAACTGTCAATCAACTGGTGTACAGGTTTCTGAGCCTATTGGGCTCTATCATATCTACATTTGAAACTGTGTATGGAGTCAGCCTCCACCACATCACTGTCTAATGCATTCCATCCGTTAACTACTCTGACACTGAAAAAGTTCTTTCTAACGTCCCTGTGGCTCATGTGAGTACTCAGTTTCCACCTGTGTCCCCTTGTTCGTGTCCCACCCGTGTTAAACGTGTGTGTGTGTGTGTGTGTGTGTGTGTGTGTGTGTGTGTGTGTGTGTGTGTGTGTGTGTGTGTGTGTGTGTGTGTGTGTGTGTGTGTGTGTGTGTGTGCGCGCGCGCTTAAAACCAACATCCCAATTTACGATCGAACTATCATACTTACATGAAAGTATTGATTTAATACTTTATTAACTACCAGACCTTTGACGACGCAATGATTACGTCGAACCACATTACCGGTTCTAGCAGACTACCGGTGACGTATATGTTGACGTATAGCAACAAAGTGTATGACGTAAGCAAAACATTAAACCGTATTAAACCGTGGGGGGGGGGGGGGGGTTGTATATATAATCCCAAACCCAAGTTGTCTCTGTCTGTATGCCAGGAAAAGGAGTTGAAACACGAAAACGTTCCAAATTTTCGTTTGATTTGTCTATGTGGTCACTTATACGCATAACAGGGAGCCACTACGCAAGATTCCCTCCCCTCATTCCGGCGCGCCTGGGAGTCGAAGCCGCGCACGCAGAAACCACCACGAAAGCACATCCCACCGATAGGCTAGCTTCGAGAGAGAGAGAGAGAGAGAGAGAGAGAGAGAGAGAGAGAGAGAGAGAGAGAGAGAGAGAGAGAGAGAGAGAGAGAGAGAGAGAGAGAGAGAGAGAGAGAGAGACTGAGAGACTGAGAGACTGAGAGAGACTGAGAGAGACTGAGAGAGACTGAGATTTACCGGACAGCTTAATAGGCAATCAGTCAGTCACCTCCGAGCAGTTACGCGCCCACGACGTCCGTTCAACGTCGTTATTGCGTCGTTACAACTTAAGAAAAAAACTCAACGTTGTATGCAGACGATGAGTCACAATAACGCGGCTGAAGATATAATGACCAAACCACCCCATTCAGAAAAAAATGGAGAAACGACGTTGTTTCGGGGCGCATCTTGGAGCCGTTATCAAGTCGTGTTGATCTTAGTTGCGTGTCCATTTTTCTAATGGGGTGGTTCGGTCATCACAGCAACGCTGAAATGACCTTGCCAATTTGATGGCATAGAAAATTGTCCCGAAAGTTCAATTCCCAGCAGTTCCTTCAGGAGAGATGGGGCATGGATTGGGCAGGAAGGATGGGCAGTGGGTGTGTGTGGGCATGGGGGCACGGCGGGGAGGGGGGGGGGGCTGGTAGCGGTTGTACGAGCCTCACGTGGGGTGTGTGTGTGTGTGTGTGTGTACGTGGTGACGGTAGGTGAAGGGAGCAGCCACTGGTGTACGTGGCTACGTGGCTAGAGACACTGAGCACAGTGGGTGAAAGGTTGGGTACGCCAGCCACAAGCTAAGTGCCGCGCAGGGCAGAATGGCATTTGAATACAAATAAACATTAATATGTGAGGGCTTCTAAATGGTATGAAATGCGAGGGAAGAAGCGCAAGGAAGAGGGCGCGCGCATATACATGCACGCATGCACACGCACGCAGGCATACACACACTCACGCACGCACACACACACAAGTGTTGTGTGTGTTGAAGTCCTTCATGAAAGGGACAGAGAGAAGGATCTAGGAGTTGATATCATACCAAACTTGTCTCCTGAAGCCCACATCAAAAGAATAACATCTGCGGCATATGCGAGGCTGCAGGAACCTGTGTAAGAAGTCATTCAGAACCTTGTATACCACATATGTAAGACCAGTACTGGAGTATGCGGCCTCAGCATGGAGCCCGTACTTTGTCAAGCATAAGCCGGAGCTTGAAAAAGTTCAGAGATTTGCCACTAGACTAGTCCCAGAACTAAGAGGCATGAGTTACGAAGAAAGGCTGCGAGAAATGCACCTCACGACACTAGAAGACAGATAAGTAAGGAGAGATATGATCACTACCTACAAAATTCTCAGAGGAATTGACAGGGTAGATAAAGATAAACTGTTTAACACGGGTGGGACGCGAACAAGGGGACACAGGTGGAAACTGAGTACCCAAATGAGCCACAGAGACGTTAGAAAGAACTTTTTCAGTGTCAGAGTAGTTAACGGATGGAATGCACTAGGCAGTGATGTGGTGGAGGCTGACTCCATACACAGTTTCAAGTGTAGATATGATAGAGCCCAGTAGGCTCAGGAATCTGTACACCAGTTGATTGACAGTTGAGAGGTGGGACCAAAAAGCAAGAGCTCAACCCCCGCAAGCACAATTTGGTGAGTACACACACACACACACACACACACACACACACACACACACACACACACACACACACACACACACACACACACACACACACACACACACACACACACACCCTGGGGCCTCGTAGCCTGGTGGATAGCGCGCAGGACTCGTAATTCTGTGGCGCGGGTTCGATTCCCGCACGAGGCAGAAACAAATGGGCAAAGTTTCTTTCACCCTAAGTGCCCCTGTTACCTAGCAGTAAATAGGTACCTGGGAGTTAGTCAGCTGTCACGGGCTGCTTCCTGGGGTGTGTGTGTGTGTGTGTGGTGTGGGGAAAAAAAAGTAGTAGTTAGTAAACAGTTGATTGACAGTTGAGAGGCGGGCCGAAAGAGCAAAGCTCAACCCCCGCAAAAACACAACTAGTAAACACAACTAGTAAACACACACACACACACAACACGTGTACTTCCCTATTTGTACTCACCTATTTGTGCTTGCGGGGGTTGAGCTTTGGCTCTTTGGTCCTGCCTCTCCACTGTATGCATTAGGGAGTGGACGTAACATCACGTGTGTGTGTGTGTGTGTGTGTGTGTGTGTGTGTGTGTGTGTGTGTGTGTGTGTGTGTGTGTGTGTGTGTGTGTGTGTGTGTGTGTTTACTACTTGTTTACTAGTTGTGTTTTTGCGGGGGTTGAGCTTTGCTCTTTCGGCCCGCCTCTCAACTGTCAATCAACTGTTTACTAACTACTTTTTTTTTTTTCCACACCACACACACACACCCCAGGAAGCAGCCCGTGACAGCTGACTAACTCCCAGGTACCTATTTACTGCTAGGTAACAGGGGCACTTAGGGTGAAAGAAACTTTGCCCATTTGTTTCTGCCTCGTGCGGGAATCGAACCCGCGCCACAGAATTACGAGTCCTGCGTAACCAGGCTACGAGGCCCCGTGTGTGTGTGTGTGTGTGTGTGTGTGTGTGTGTGTGTGTGTGTGTGTGTGTGTGTGTGTGTGTGTGTGTGTGTGTGTGTGTGTGTGCGAACGACAAAGAGTACTGGGAAGACGTGACACCACGAGCGTAGCTCCAATCCTATAACTCCACTTAGGTAATCACACACACACACTGGACTACCCAAGATCTTCTGACACAGTTCTACACAAAAGACTACGACACAAACTTAAAGTGGCAGGCAGGAAGTACTCGAAGAAGAGAGTACTCAACAGACAGGAGCCAGAGTGTCACAGTGAGTGGCCAGCAGTCAGACAGGCATAGAGGTATCACGCGACAACAGAGTAACAAGCGGAGTTCCTCAGGGTTCGACGCCACGACCCCCCACACTGTTTTCCAAAGATGTTAATGTTTTTTTTTTGCAGCCGATGAAACACTAAGGGGGAAGAGTTAAGACAAGTGAGGAGCGCAAGATCGTCATTGTGGCTTACGCGAACGGCAGATTTGGTCCGTGAAACGATGACTGGATTTCAACACCAGCGGCTGTAAGGTACCGATAACGGGAGCAGGTGACAGGAGATCAAAGTGACAGGGAGACCGAAGTGACAGGAGACCAAGGTGAGAGGAGACCAAAAACGACAGTATCAATGAAGAGGGAACTACCTGCCTGTAATGACATCTGGGAGTGGACGTAACATCACGTCTACTCCCGCAGGCCACGTGTCATCAGGACGACATCACCAGGACGTTCAATACTCACCAAAATCACAACATCATTCAGGCCACCTAAGTGATGTGGTACTTTACATTACTTTATGCCCTCAACATGAGACCAGTTTTATAATATTACCTGAACTTACCTGAGGGCCGCTATCTCTCAAGTGACCTCAATGGAGACAGGAAGCCGGTGGCTTGTCAAAGGTCGTAACCCCCCCCCCCCCCCACCCCCCCTGTTCCTGATACGGCCCCGACATGGAGTCCTCACATACAAAAAAAATCAGAATAAAACTTGAAAAGGAGCGAAAGGTTTTAAATGAAGCTCGATTTAAAATTGCGAGGGGGGGAGGGTGGTACGAAGAAACAAGAACAGAGATGAGAGAAGAGACATGATGAAGACATTTAAGATTCTTAGGAGGATTGACGGAGTGGAAAACGAGACGCTGCTCACTATGAATACCAATACAACACGAGGCCATGGATGGAAGCTTCAGAAACATACAGATTTTATAAAAAATAAATATATGTATATAGTGTCTGAGTACTGGGAAAAATGGATTAAGTTTAATAAGGCAGCTTTACAAGCAAAAAATCGTTCATGATTTCAAAAGTGCATATGATAGAAAGATTGGAATAGAGTCATTACACAGGGGTGTATCTGCTTACCTGCTTGATACCTGGTTGATGGGGTTCTGGGAGTTCTTCTACTCCCCCAAGCCCGGCTCGAGGCCAGGCTTGACCTGTGAGAGCTTAGTCCACCAGGCTGTTGCTTGCAGCGGCCCGCAGGCCCACACATCCACCACAGCCCGGTTGGTCCGGCACTCCTTGGAGAAAGCTATCTTGTTTTTCACTTGAATAGCCAGGTTCAAGAGCTAATGATTAATCCTGCAGACACAAATACACGAGTACAAACACACACAAACACACACACACACACACACACACACACACACACACACACACACACACACACACACACACACACACACACACACACACACACACAAACACCATTCCCAGTTTCAAAAGAAGATATTATAGATCCCATTAGACTTGAAAACCTGTAAATCACTTGAGTGAATGATAAAGAGGAGGAACCAAAGAGCTCAACGCTCGCAAGAACAATTAGTTACACACACACACAGAACCCCCACCCCCCCACTCCTCCCCATCCCCCCACGAGGTAGTAACTCTATGAGAGTATAGAGTTATAGAGTAACTCTATAACTCTACTCCATGAGAGTAACTCTACAAGACTCACAGCATCCCTGAGCATCTTAAGAAGATGCTCAAACTCTCCCTTAAGAAACCACACAAGAATGTTACTATAGTTGTGTAAATCTAATGCAGAAACAACTCTTAGAACACTGACTTAAGAGGCATAATGCAATAACCTGAACATTCCCATTAATTACCTAAAACTTTAAAAAGAAAAATCTATTTGTTTTTATTTAATGGGTAAATATGGCATAATGGGCTTGGCTAGTTTACGTTTATTTCGACTCTTTCAATCAGTATTAACTTTAAAAATCAAATTTTAAACGTGAACTACTTTAAGAGATTCTTTTGTGGTGAAGGAAGCCAAGTCTCCAATACTCCCAAGCTTGGAGACGTTCTCTTCACTGCTCCCAAGCTTGGAGACGTCACCTTCACTGCCCCCAAGCTTGGAGACGTTCCCTTCACTGCCCCCAAGCTTGGAGACGTTCCCTTCACTGCCCCCAAGCTTGGAGACGTTCCCTTCACTGCCCCCAAGCTTGGAGACGTTCCCTTCACTGCCCCCAAGCTTGGAGACGTTCCCTTCACTGCTCCCAAGCTTGGAGACGTTCCCTTCACTGCCCCCAAGCTTGGAGACGTTCTCTTCACTGTTCCCAAGCTTGGAGACGTCACCTTCACTGCTCCCAAGCTTGGAGACGTTCCCTTCACTGCCCCCAAGCTTGGAGACGTTCCCTTCACTGCCCCCAAGCTTGGAGACGTTCTCTTCACTGCCCCCAAGCTTGGAGACGTTCCCTTCACTGCCCACAAACTTGGAGACGTTCTCTTCACTGCCCCCAAGCTTGGAGACGTTCCCTTCACTGCCCCCAAGCTTGGAGACGTTCCCTTCACTGCCCACAAACTTGGAGACGTTCCCTTCACTGCTCCCAAGCTTGGAGACGTTCCCTTCACTGCCCCCAAGCTTGGAGACGTTCCCTTCACTGCCCCCAAGCTTGGAGACGTTCCCTTCACTGCTCCCAAGCTTGGAGACGTCACCTTCACTGCTCCCAAGCTTGGAGACGTCACCTTCACTGCTCCCAAGCTTGGAGACGTTCCCTTCACTGCTCCCAAGCTTGGAGACGTCACCTTCACTGCTCCCAAGCTTGGAGACGTTCCCTTCACTGCTCCCAAGCTTGGAGACGTCACCTTCACTGCTCCCAAGCTTGGAGACGTCACCTTCACTGCTCCCAAGCTTGGAGACGTTCCCTTCACTGCTCCCAAGCTTGGAGACGTCACCTTCACTGCTCCCAAGCTTGGAGACGTCACCTTCACTGCTCCCAAGCTTGGAGACGTCACCTTCACTGCTCCCAAGCTTGGAGACGTTCCCTTCACTGCCCCCAAGCTTGGAGACGTTCCCTTCACTGCTCCCAAGCTTGGAGACGTCACCTTCACTGCTCCCAAGCTTGGAGACGTCACCTTCACTGCTCCCAAGCTTGGAGACGTTCCCTTCACTGCTCCCAAGCTTGGAGACGTCACCTTCACTGCTCCCAAGCTTGGAGACGTCACCTTCACTGCTCCCAAGCTTGGAGACGTCACCTTCACTGCTCCCAAGCTTGGAGACGTTCCCTTCACTGAACATAAGAACATAAGAACATAAGAACAAAGGTAACTGCAGAAGGCCTATTGGCCCATACGAGGCAGCTCCTATCTATAACCACTGCTCCCAACCTTAGGAAGCACTGTAGACAACTTCCCCCAAGCTCGGAGACACTGTCGCTCCGTTCAGTGGCAGGACGACCTCACCCACACAAAGGGCACTACAGCCTACACCTGCAGGATGTGAAGACTAAAACAGCCAAGAATGTTGAATTAGGCGAGGGCGTTAAGGTGTGTGTGGCTGGGCGGGGCAGGTGTAGGTGGTGACCTCTGACCTCGGGGCGGACACGGGGACATGCCGCCGGCATACTGATAACCGGCGCCCCAACCTGTCGAGTCCAGAGGCAGGGGAAAGCTTATTATCAGGGGGGGGGGGAGAGAAAGCACTAAGTCAGTATGACTATATATAGCACTTGGAAGCCAAAGCAATAGGACAATTGGAGATCGAACGCCGACTCCGCATGATGCAAGGCCGGCGGTTTACAGACCAGTTCAAGCCAGAGAGGTAGGGATAAGATCATGTAAATGTAAAGTTCTGAGGCTAGGTAATGATGATAGAGTTACAAGATACGAGCTAGATGGTGTTGAGATTGCGAAGTCGGATTGCGAAAGGGATCTGGGAGTTATGATTAGTAAGAATTTAAAACAAAAGGATCAATGCCTGAATGTTCGTAATAAGGCAAATAGGACACTGGGATATATTAATCGAAGCGTAGTAACAAGACACCTGGTGTGGTTCTTCAGCTATATCTTGCTCTGGTTAAGCCCCATTTAGATTATGCAGTTCAGTTTTGGTTGCCGTATTATAGAATGGATATAAATTCACTTGAACGTGTCCAGCGTAGTATGACTAAGTTAATTCCCCAAATTAGAAATCTTTCATTTGAAGAAAGATTAACAAAGATTATTGCATTCACTGGAAAGGCGAAGTGAATTTTTGTTCTTTCACTGGAAAGAAAAAAATTGCATTCACTGGGAAGGCGAAGAGTTAGGGGTGACATGATAGAGGTTTACAAGTGGATGAATGGACATACAAAGGGGATATTAAGAAGGTATTAAAAGTATCAACACAAGACAGAACACGAAACAATGGGTATAAATTGGATAAGTTTAGATTTAGGAAAGACTTGGGTAAATACTGGTTCGGTAACAGGGTTGTTGATTTGTGGAACCAATTACCGCGTAACGTGGTGGAGGTGGGGTCCCTCGATTGTTTCAAGCGTGGGTTGGACATGTATATGAGTGGGATTGGGTGGTTATAGATAGGAGCTGCCTCGTATGGGCCAATAGGAGCTGCCTCGTATGGACCAATAGGAGCTGCCTCGTATGGACCAATAGGAGCTGCCTCGTATAAGAACATAAGAACATAAGAACAAAGGTAACTGCAGAAGGCCTATTGGCCCATACGAGGCAGCTCCTATTCTATAACCACCCAATCCCACTCATATACTTGTCCAACCCGTGCTTGAAACAATCGAGGGACCCCACCTCCACAATGTTACGCGGCAATTGGTTCCACAAATCAACAACCCTGTTACTGAACCAGTATTTACCCAAGTCTTTCCTAAATCTAAACTTATCCAATTTATATCCATTGTTTCGTGTTCTGTCCTGTGTTGATACTTTTAATACCCTATTAATATCCCCCCGGTTATGTCCATTCATCCACTTGTAAACCTCTATCATGTCACCCCTAACTCTTCGCCTTTCCATAACATAAGAAACATAAGAACAAAGGTAACTGCAGAAGGCCTATTGGCCCATACGAGGCAGCTCCTATTCTATAACCACCCAATCCCACTCATATACTTGTCCAACCCGTGCTTGAAACAATCGAGGGACCCCACCTCCACAATGTTACGCGGCAATTGGTTCCACAAATCAACAACCCTGTTACTGAACCAGTATTTACCCAAGTCTTTCCTAAATCTAAACTTATCCAATTTATACCCATTGTTTCGTGTTCTGTCCTGTGTTGATACTTTTAATACCCTATTAATATCCCCCCGGTTATGTCCATTCATCCACTTGTAAACCTCTATCATGTCACCCCTAACTCTTCGCCTTTCCAGTGAATGCAACTTAAGAACATAAGAACATAAGAACAAAGGTAACTGCAGAAGGCCTATTGGCCCATACGAGGCAGCTCCTATTCTATAACCACCCAATCCCACTCATATACTTGTCCAACCCGTGCTTGAAACAATCGAGGGACCCCACCTCCACAATGTTACGCGGCAATTGGTTCCACAAATCAACAACCCTGTTACTGAACCAGTATTTACCCAAGTCTTTCCTAAATCTAAACTTATCCAATTTATATCCATTGTTTCGTGTTCTGTCCTGTGTTGATACTTTTAATACCCTATTAATATCCCCCCGGTTATGTCCATTCATCCACTTGTAAACCTCTATCATGTCACCCCTAACTCTTCGCCTTTCCAGTGAATGCAACTTAAGCTTTGTTAATCTTTCTTCATATGAAAGATTTCTAATTTGGGGAATTAACTTAGTCATCCTACGCTGGACACGTTCAAGTGAATTTATATCCATTCTATAATATGGCGACCAAAACTGAACTGCATAATCTAAATGGGGCCTAACTAGAGCAAGATATAGCTTGAGAACCACACCAGGTGTCTTGTTACTAACGCTGCGATTAATAAATCCAAGTGTCCGATTTGCCTTATTACGAACATTTATGCATTGATCCTTTTGTTTTAAATTCTTACTAATCATAACTCCCAGATCCCTTTCGCAATCCGACTTCGCAATCACAACACCATCTAGCTCGTATCTTGTAACTCTATCATCATTACCTAACCTCAGAACTTTACATTTATCAGCATTAAACTGCATCTGCCAATCCTTTGACCATTTCAAAACCCTATCTAGATCAACTTGAAGTGATAGTGAGTCCTCCTCCGAATTAATTTCCCTACCGATTTTCGTATCATCGGCAAATTTGCAAATGTTGCTACTCAAACCTGAATCTAAATCATTTATATATATTATAAACAACAGAGGTCCCAGGACAGAGCCTTGAGGCACTCCACTTACAACATTTTCCCACTCTGACTTGATTCCATTTATACTAACTCTCTGTTTCCTTTGGTATAGCCATGCCCTAATCCAGCTTAATATAGCACCTCCAATACCATGAGACTCTATTTTTTTAATCAGTCTTTCATGTGGCACTGTATCAAAAGCTTTGCTAAAGTCAAGGTATACAACATCGCAATCCTTACCACTATCAACTGCCTCAACAATGCTAGAATAAAAAGATAACAAATTTGTTAAACATGAACGGCCATTTATAAAACCATGTTGCGACTCAATTATTAATTTATGTTTTTCAAGAATGCAACTTAAGCTTAGTTAATCTTTCTTCATATGAAAGATTTCTAATTTGGGGAATTAACTTAGTCATCCTACGCTGGACACGTTCAAGTGAATTTATATCCATTCCATAATATGGCGACCAAAACTGAACTGCATAATCTAAATGGGGCCTAACTAGAGCAAGATATAGCTTGAGAACCACACCAGGTGTCTTGTTACTAACGCTGCGATTAATAAATCCAAGTGTCCGATTTGCCTTATTACGAACATTTATGCATTGATCCTTTTGTTTTAAATTCTTACTAATCATAACTCCCAGATCCCTTTCGCAATCCGACTTCGCAATCACAACACCATCTAGCTCGTATCTTGTAACTCTATCATCATTACCTAACCTCAGAACTTTACATTTATCAGCATTAAACTGCATCTGCCAATCCTTTGACCATTTCAAAACCCTATCTAGATCAACTTGAAGTGATAGTGAGTCCTCCTCCGAATTAATTTCCCTACCGATTTTCGTATCATCGGCAAATTTGCAAATGTTGCTACTCAAACCTGAATCTAAATCATTTATATATATTATAAACAACAGAGGTCCCAGGACAGAGCCTTGAGGCACTCCACTTACAACATTTTCCCACTCTGACTTGATTCCATTTATACTAACTCTCTGTTTCCTTTGGTATTGCCATGCCCTAATCCAGCTTAATATAGCACCCCCAATACCATGAGACTCTATTTTTTTAATCAGTCTTTCATGTGGCACTGTATCAAAAGCTTTGCTAAAGTCAAGGTATACAACATCGCAATCCTTACCACTATCAACTGCCTCAACAATGCTAGAATAAAAAGATAACAAATTTGTTAAACATGAACGGCCATTTATAAAACCATGTTGCGACTCAATTATTAATTTATGTTTTTCAAGATGAAGACGAATTTTATTTGCTATTATAGATTCGAGTAACTTTCCCACAATAGACGTTAGGCTAATTGGTCGATAGTTAGACGCAAGTGATCTATCTCCTTTCTTAAAAACTGGTATCACATTAGCAACTTTCCAAAACTCTGGCACTCTGCCTGACTCTATTGATTTATTAAATATGGTTGACAGTGGGTCACAAAGCTCCTCTTTGCATTCTTTAAGCACCCTAGCAAACACTTCATCCGGCCCTGGGGATTTGTTTGGTTTGAGTTTTACTATTTGTTTAAGAACATCCTCCCTGGTAACTGCTAAACTCGTCAACCTGTCCTCGTCCCCACCCACATAGACTTGTTCGGCTGAAGGCATATTGTTAAGTTCCTCTTTAGTAAATACAGATACAAAATATTTATTAAAAATACTACTCATCTCTTCATCACTATCTGTTATTTGACCTGTCTCAGTTTTTAATGGACCTATCCTTTCCCTAGTCTTAGTACGATATAACTGAAAAAAACCCTTTAGGATTTGTCTTTGCTTGCCCTGCTATGCGAACTTCATAGTTTCTTTTTGCTTTCCTTATCTCTTTTTTAACATTTCTAACCAGTTGTACGAATTAGGAAAGACTTGGGTATGGACCAATAGGAGCTGCCTCGTATGGACCAATAGGAGCTGCCTCGTATGGACCAATAGGACCTCTACAGTTTCCTTTATTGCCATTATCTTACGTAACGCTTTTGAGCAGAGTTGTAAGGGCTCCCTGCGTCAGTAGTTGGAGGGCGGAACACCCTCTCCCCCTTCTGTATCACGACATACCAGGTATAGTTCAGGTACTGTACATACCAGGTATAGTTCAGGTACTGTACATACCAGGTATAGTTCAGGTACTGTACATACCAGGTATAGTTCAGGTACTGTACATACCAGGTATAGTTCAGGTACTGTACATACCAGGTATAGTTCAGGTACTGTACATACCAGGTATAGTTCAGGTACTGTACTCGGCCGCGTGAGGGTATTTTCACAGGTAGTCACGGAATATACAGCATTTGCATAATGCGACCGCGTCGAATTCTGTCGTGAGATGGAAGCTGAGAAGGGTTTCAAAATAGCAGCTGACTTTTGTGGTGGTATGTGTGTGTATGTCAGGGCTGTTGTGGTGGTGGTGTGTGTGTGTGTGTCAGGGCTGTTGTGGTGGTGTGTGTGTGTCAGGGCTGTTGTGGTGGTGTGTGTGTGTGTGTGTGTCAGGGCTGTTGTGGTGGTGTGTGTGTGTCAGGGCTGTTGTGGTGGTGTGTGTGTGTGTGTGTGTCAGGGCTGTTGTGGTGGTGTGTGTGTGTGTGTCAGGGCTGTTGTTGTGGTGGTGTGTGTGTGTGTCAGGGCTGTTGTGGTGGTGTGTGTGTGTGTGTCAGGGCTGTTGTGGTGGTGTGTGTGTGTGTGTGTCAGGGCTGTTGTGGTGGTGTGTGTGTGTGTCAGGGCTGTTGTGGTGGTGTGTGTGTGTGTGTGTGTGTGTCAGGGCTGTTGTGGTGGTGTGTGTGTGTGTCAGGGCTGTTGTGGTGGTGTGTGTGTGTCAGGGCTGTTGTGGTGGTGTGTGTGTGTGTGTGTCAGGGCTGTTGTGGTGGTGTGTGTGTGTGTCAGGGCTGTTGTGGTGGTGTGTGTGTGTGTGTGTCAGGGCTGTTGTGGTGGTGTGTGTGTGTGTCAGGGCTGTTGTGGTGGTGTGTGTGTGTCAGGGCTGTTGTGGTGGTGTGTGTGTGTGTGTCAGGGCTGTTGTGGTGTGTGTATGTGTGTGTCAGGGCTGTTGTGGTGGTGTGTTTGTGTCAGGGCTGTTGTGGTGGTGTGTGTGTGTCAGGGCTGTTGTGGTCGTGTGTGTGTGTGTGTCAGGGCTGTTGTGGTGGTGTGTGTGTGTGTGTGTGTGTATGTCAGGGTTGTGTGGTGATGTCTCAGGGTTGTGTGGTGATGTCTCAGGGCTGTTGTATGTTAGGCATTAGGTATACCTCTGGATGGCTCACCTGAGAGGCATTAGGTATGCCTCTGGTTGGCTCACCTGAGAGGCACTAGGCATGCCTCTTGTTGACTCACCTGAGAGGCATTAGGTATGCCTCTAGTTGGCTCACCTGACGACAGCACACCAAATATACCTTAAGCATACCCATCTCCCAGCCTATTCTCTCCCACAGACATATGTGGGAGAGGCGTGCCCGTCTGGGGCTCAGAGTGCCCGGACAATACCCAACACATATTTTCCAAAGGTGCGGGGTAAGCCGCGCCGCGCTTTCCAGGGTATTGGGACCAATTTATCAATCACCCGCTAAGTAAAGACCCTCACCAGGCAAATTGGGCTGTTTACGATGAGGTCGTTTGGCTGAATTACCTCCATATATCACCACACTCTTAAGCATCACTCCCTACTCCCCCCCCCCCCCCTCATCCCTCTATCCCTTCCCGTCCTTCCTCTCTAACCTGCCTCTTATCCACTCCCTCTCCCTTCTCCTCCTCCTCCTCCTCATCTTCAAGATTCCCGTCGTCGCCCCCCCCCCTATCCTTAACATACCAATATACTCTTAAGAATATCAGCATACACTCAGCATACCAAGAGGAGAAAACAGCATAATGTTGTAAAATATGCCGCCATAGAAAGGGGCATAAATGGGTATCGTTGTTACGGTGTCGTATTTTTAAGGGAATCAACCATTCCGTTAAAAATGGGACACATTAGTAACAATTCAAGCACCGTAATAGCGACGTTTCCTATGCAACGGGCTTTGATAGATTAGGTGGGTTTTGCGTGTATGTTTCCGGTTGTGTAAGACAGTTGCAATGTTGACGTAGGGAGTTGCGGGTAAGGAACTCCATGTGGAGGGGTTCCTCCATGGTGGAGTTGTTCATTCTTGTGTAACACATGTACCTGTGGAATGTATCCGGGGACCTGGTTGTAAACCGACTGACAGGTCGTGTTCAAGAGAAAGCTGGAACGCGAGCTATGGGAAGGGAAAGCTCTCAGCCTGCTAACAGGAGTCAGAAGTCATCTGCTCCTGTACCCACCTGAGTAAAACTAGTAGGGTAAGGCTTGACCAGACCACACACTAGAAGGTGAAGGGACGATGACGTTTCGGTCCGTCCTGGACCATTCACAATCGACTTGAGAATGGTCCAAGACAGACCGAAACGTCGTCGTCCCTTCACCTTCTAGTGTGTGGTCTGGTCAACATATTTTAGCCATGTTATTGTGACTCATCGCCTGCATAGGGTAAGGCTTACCATGAGCTATGGGAAGGGAAAGCTCTCAGCCTGCTAACAGGAGTCAGCAGTCATCTGCTCCTGTACCCACCTGTGTAAGACTAGTAAGGTAAGGCTTACCCTGAACTATGGGAAGGGAAAGCTCTCAGCCTGCTAACAGGAGTCAGCAGTCATCTGCTCCTGTACCCACCTGTGTAAGACTAGTAAGGTAAGGCTTACCCTGAACAATGGGAAGGGAAAGCTCTCAGCCTGCTAACAGGAGTCAGCAGTCATCTGCTCCTGTACCCACCTGTGTAAGACTAGTAAGGTAAGGCTTACCCTGAACAATGGGAAGGGAAAGCTCTCAGCCTGCTAACAGGAGTCAGCAGTCATCTGCTCCTGTACCCACCTGTGTACAAAAAGTAGAATAAAAAATACAGTGACTCGGATATTTGAACCTAGTTAACCCTCACTAACAACCATCAATTAATGCCACTTAATTAATTAACAAAAAGTATCTATACCTACATTCGATATATAGTAACAGTTCGCAAATCTTTATGTGATAAAAAAACAAACTTAAATGAACCCAAGATAACTTATCCTCCAGCACAAATCTTATCTGTAAATTGGGACGATTGATATCGTGAAACACACACACAGCCTAACAGCAACCGTGAAACGACGTCATTAAAACGTAAACAAATAAACGTCGTTACAACGTCATGTGTCGGGGGGGGGGGGTGATTGTAATGGTGGAGGAGGAGGAACAGCTGAGGGCTGACGCCATGACCCAACAGTCGAAAGGAACATTTCACAATGGTGTTTTTACAGACAGCCTCTGCCATGCCAAATTGGGAGAGGTGGTGAGAGAGGGGGTGGTGTCTGGCCTGGTCACTATAGCACCCCCTCACACTACACCAGGAGCCCCTCACACTTCACCAGGACCCCTCACACTTCACCAGGACCCCCTCACACTTCACCAGGACCCCTCACACTTCACCAGGACCCCTCACACTTCACCAGGACCCCTCACACTTCACCAGGACCCCCTCACACTTCGCCAGGACCCCCTCACACTTCACCAGGACCCCTCACACTTCACCAGGACCCCCTCACACTTCACCAGGACCCCCTCACACTTCACCAGGACCCCCTCACACTTCACCAGGAGCCCCTCACACTTCACCAGGACCCCCTCACACTTCACCAGGACCCCCTCACACTTCACCAGGACCCCCTCACACTTCACCAGGACCCCTCACACTTCACCAGGACCCCTCACACTTCACCAGGACCCCCTCACACTTCACCAGGACCCCCTCACACTTCACCAGGACCCCCTCACACTTCACCAGGACCCCCCTCACACTTCACCAGGACCCCCCCCCCCCCTCACACTTCACCAGGACTTCCCCCCCTCACACTTCACCAAGACCCCCCTCACACTTCACCAGGACTCCCCCTCACACTTCACCAGGACCCCCTCACACTTCACCAAGACCCCTCACACTTCACCAGGACCCCCTCACACTTCACCAGGACCCCCTCACACTTCACCAGGACCCCTCACACTTCACCAGGACCCCTCACACTTCACCAGGACCCCCTCACACTTCACCAGGACCCCCCTCACACTTCACCAGGACCCCCCTCACACTTCACCAGGACCCCCCCACACACTTCACCTGGACCCCCTCACACTTCACCAGGACCCCTCACACTTCACCAGGACCCCCCCACACACTTCACCTGGACCCCCTCACACTTCACCAGGACTCCCCCCTCACACTTCACCAGGACCCCCCTCATACTTCGCCAGGACCCCTCACACATCACCAGGACCCCCCACACACTTCACCTGGACCCCCTCACACTTCACCAGGACTCCCCCCTCACACTTCACCAGGACCCCCCCCCTCACACTTCGCCAGGACCCCTCACACTTCACCAGGACCCCCTCACACTTCACCAGGACCCCCTCACACTTCACCACGACCCCCCCTCACACTTCACCAGGACCCCCCCCTCACACTTCACCAGGACCCCTCACACTTCATCAGGACCACCTCACACTTCACCAAAGACCCCCCTCACACTTCACCAGGACCCCTCACACTTCACCAGGACTCCCCTCTCACACTTCACCAGGACCCCCCCCTCACACTTCACCGGGACTCCCCCCTCACACTTCACCAGGACCCCCTCACACTTCACCAGGACCCCTCCCCCTCACACTTCACCAGGACCCCCTCACACTTCACCAGGACCCTCCCTCACACTTCACCAAAGACCCCCCTCACACTTCACCAGGACCCCCCCTCACACTTCACCAGGACCCCCCTTCACACTTCACCAGGACTCCCCTCTCACACTTCACCAGGACACCCCCTCACACTTCACCAGGACCCCTCACACTTCACCAGGACCCCCTCACACTTCACCAGGACCCCTCACACTTCACCAGGACCCCTCACACTTCACCAGGCCCCCCTCACACTTCACCAGGACCCCTCACACTTCACCAGGACCCCCTTACACTTCACCAGGACCCCTCACACTTCACCAGGACCCCTCACACTTCACCAGGACCCCTCACACTTCACCAGGACCCCTCACACTTTACCAGGACCCCTCACACTTCACCAGGACCCCTCACACTTCACCAGGCCCCCCTCACACTTCACCAGGACCCCCTTACACTTCACCAGGACCCCTCACACTTCACCAGGACCCCTCACACTTCACCAGGACCCCAACACACTTCACCAGGACCCCTCACACTTCACCAGGACCCCTCACACTTCACCAGGACCCCTCACACTTCATCCGCCCCCCCCTCACACCTCACCAGAATCATCAATATCCTAGTTAACAACATTCACTTTGGTCATCGCAGGATTGAGCTTGGAACCTGTAACAGACAAGGTCATCGTACGATATTGGTCAATATATGTGACCTGGAAGGTGGGCCAGGGATGGTATGTTCCTCAGAGTGAGTACCAGGTACACCGAGACCCTCGTTAGTGCGGCCATCCTTGGCCTGATTTTATATATATATATATATATATATATATATATATATATATATATATATATATATATATATATATATATATATATATATATATATATATATATATATATATATATGTCGTACCTAGTAGCCAGAACGCACTTCTCAGCCTATTATGCAAGGCCTGATTTGCCTAATAAGCCAAGTTTTTATGAATTAATTGTTTTTCGACTACATAACCTACCTAACCTAACTTTTTCGGCTACCTAACCTAATCTAACCTATAAAGATAGGTTAGGTTAGGTTAGGTAGGGTTGGTTAGGTTCGGTCATATATCTACGTTAATTTTAACTCTAATAAAAAAAAATTGACCTCATACATAATGAAATGGGTAGCATTATCATTTCGTAAGAAAAAAATTAGAGAAAATATATTAATTCAGGAAAACTTGGCTTATTAGGCAAATCGGGCCTTGCATAGTAGGCCGAGAAGTGCTTTCTGGCTACTAGGTACGACATATATATATATATATATATATATATATATATATATATATATATATATATATATATATATATATATATATATATATATATATATATATATATATATATTACTTGGATTATTACTTGGATTTCCTTAAATGATTTACCCGAGGGCCACTAACACACTATATAGTGGCCTCGACGAGGACTGGAAGCCGGTGGCTTGTCAAAGGTGCTCCCCTCCCCCCCCGCCCCGTTCTATTTGTCTTGATGTTTCTCAAGTTGGATTTTTAAGGTCAGCAGAGTTTTTGGCATTTACGGCTTCGGCGGGTAGGCGGTTCCATGGGCTGATAACCCTGTGAGAATATTTTTCTAACAAAAAATAAAAAAAATATCTTGTGAAATGATAAAGCTTTCCATTATATTATACATATAATGGTCGTATTGCTCCTATTACATTTTATTATATTAATTTGATTTAAAACTAACGAAGAAATATGACCAAACTTAACATACATACATACATACATACATACATACATACATACATACATACATACATACATACATACATACATACATACATACATACATACATGCATACATACATACATGCACACACTAGATGGGGTACCCGGTTGTAGCCGGGTCTCTCTCTCTCCCCCTCTCACCTCTCTTCCTCTATCTCCCCTCTCCTCTTGTCAGTCTTCCCCTCTCCTTCCTTCTCCCTACATCCCCCCCCCTCTCTCCACCTTTCTCCCTTCCGCTCTTTTCTTCCTCCCCAGCATCATCTGTCTCACTTGCTCTCGTCCCCCCTCTCTCTCTCTCTCTCTCTCTCTCTCTCTCTCTCTCTCTCTCTCTCTCTCTCTCTCTCTCTCTCTCTCTCTCTCTCTCTCTCTCTCTCTCTCTTGCGCTCTAAGAAAATTTAATATTATATGGCAGCTGAAAAACTGACAAAATGTTTATGGAAAGACTGGCCTATGACACTTCCATACCCCTCATGTGTCATCTTGGAAGGTTTGGTGAAGAGACGGGAATTGTCAGGAGAAAGCACCAAGCTATTGCGACTATATAGCACTTGGAAGTGATCAGGATAAGAAGTTACACCCCCGCTCCTGTGTCAGGTAAGTCCACTACGGGCTCACCTGCTTCATACCTGGTTGATGGGGTTCTGGGAGTTCTTCTACTCCCCAAGCCCGGCCCGAGGCCAGGCTTGACTTGTGAGTTTGGTCCACCAGGCTGTTGCTTGGAGCGGCCCGCAGGCCCACAGTATCACCACTGCCCGGTTGGTCCAGCACTTCTTGAAAAAGCTACCTAATTTTCTCTTGAAGATGTCCACGGTTGTTCCGGCAATATTTCTTATGCTCGCTGGGAGGACGTTGAACAACCGTGGACCTCTGATGTTTATACAGTGTTCTCTGATTGTGCCTATGGCACCTCTGCTCTTCACTGGTTCTATTCTGCATTTTCTTCCATATCGTTCACTCCAGTATGCTGTTATTTTACTGTGTAGATTTGGTACTTGGCCCTCCAGTATCTTCCAGGTGTATATTATTTGACATCTCTCTCGTCTTCTTTCTAGTGAGTACATTTGGAGAGCTTTGAGACGATCCCAATAATTTAGGTGCTCTATCACGTCTATGTGTACCGTATATGTTCTCTGTATTCCCTCTATTTCAGCAATCTCTCCTGCTCTGAAGGGGGAAGTGAGTACTGAGCAGTACTCAAGACGAGACAACACAAGTGACTTGAAGAGTACAACCATTGTGATGGGATCCCTGGATTTGAAAGTCCTCGTAATCCATCCAATCATTTTCCTGGCTGACGCAATATTTGCTTGGCTATGCTCCCTAAGCGTTAGGCCGTCAGACATCATTATTCCCAAATCCTTTACACGTTGCTTTCCTACTATCGGCAGATTTGATTGCGTTTTGTACCCAGTATTATGTTTAAGGTTCTCATTTTTACCGTACCTGAGTACCTGTAATTTATCACTGTTAAACATCATGTTATTTTCTGATGCCCAGTCGAAAACTTTATTGAGATCTGCTGTTAGTTTTTGAATGCCTTCAGCAGAGGTAATTTTCATGCTGAATTTTGTGTCATCTGCAAAGGATGATACGAAGCTGAGACTTGTATTTAAGTCTATATCTGATATGAGAATAAGAAAAAGCAGTGGTGCAAGGACTGTACCTTGAAGAACAGAGCTTTTAACTGCGCTTGGACTCGATTTTATATGGTTGACTGTTACCCTTTGTGTTCTGTTCGTCAGAAAACAAAGTATCCAGCGTCCTACTTTACTAGTTATTCCCACTGACCTGATTTTGTGTGCTATCACTCCATGGTCACATTTATCGAAGGCCTTAGCGAAATCCGTGTAATCCACATCTACATTTTGCTTTTCTTCTAATGCCTCAGTGATTTTGTCGTAGTGGTCAATTAGCTGTGATAGGCATGATCTTCCCGCTCGAAATCCATGTTGGCCTGGATTGTGGAGGACATTGTTTTCCATGAAACTAGTGACCTGACTCCTGATCACTCTCTCAAATACTTTTATGTGGGACGTTAGTGCAACTGGTCTATAATTCTTTGCCAATGCTTTGATCCCTCCCTTGTGTAGAGGTGCTATGTCTACTGCTTTAAGCGCATCTGGTATCTCCCCCGTGTCCAATCTCTTATTCCACACTATACTGACTGCCTGTGCTACCAGCACTTTGCATTTCTTTATAAATATTGAATTCGATGAGTCTGGACCCGGGGATGAATGCATGGGCATGTTGGCAATTTCTCTTTCAAAATCTGCCACGCTCGTATTGATATCAATTATATTTACAGGGGTTTCGATTCACTAGTTTCGAACCTTCACTAGTACAAATAGGTCCAATATTGGCAGTGTTTTTTGCGTTTGATTTCGCATATGTGTATGCGAAGAAATATTTTGGGTTTTTCTTTATTTCTTGAATTGCTTTCTGTTCTAGTTGCCGTTCTTCAGTCTGATATGCATGCTTCAGTCTCTGTTCGATTTCGTCAATTTCCCTGTTTAAATTATTCCTTCTTTGTATGGAAAGTCGTGTCTGCTTAAGCATTTCCGATAATTATTTCCTTCTCTTGTAGTGTTATCTGCGGTCTCATTCTACGTTGGATCTCTTTCTGGCTTTCCTCAAAGGAACATGTTTCAGACAGACTTCATATGTTTCACAAGTCAGTTTTTTTATTCCATGTGTAGGATTTTTATTATTAGATTTTCCCATTGAATGCTTGTAAGTTCCCTGTTAATTGTCTCCCAGTCTATCCTTTTATTATTAAAATTGAATTTACTGAATAACCCTTCTCGCTTGTTGTTTCTCTTGGGCCTAATACCGTTTTTTATGTTAATTTGCACTTCAATGAGCTTGTGGTCCGAGTACGTAATGTCTGAGACAGTAATGTCTCTGATTAGCTCATCATTGTTCGTCCAGGTCCAGGTCCAGCGTGTTTTCGTTCCTAGATGGTTCTGTAATCTGCTGACTGAGCGAGAATTTGTCACAGAATCTCAGTAGTTCTCTGACCTGTGGTTGGTTATTTCCAGGTTGACTTCCTGCTATAATGTTATTGCTCAATATTACTAGTTTAAAATGGAGAATAGTAAAGTCTCCAGGGAAGATAATATCTGGTACTGGGTTATCTGGAGGTTATCTTGAGATGATTTCGGGGCTTTAGTGTCCCCGCGGCCCGGTCCCCGACCAGGCCTCCATCCCCAGGAAGCAGCCCCTGACAGCTAACACCCAGGTACCTATTTTACTGCTAGGTAACAGGAGCATAGGGTGAAAGAAACTCTGCCCATTGTTTCTCGCCGGTGCCCGGGATCGAACCCGGGACCACAGGATCACAAGTCCAGCGTGCTGTCCGCTCGGCCGACCGGCTCCCCCATTTGGTTTGCTAGGTTCTCAAGGATATTCTCTATTTTGTGTATCTGCTCAGAGAATTCCTCAACTGTTGCGTCACCATTGCTCGTGCTACTTGGAACTTGTTGTTCCGAGTAGTTGAATCGAAAACAACAACAACAACAACATCAGGATAAGGATTTGGGGTTGGACGAAAGGACGGAATGGTACCCAACCACCTGTGGACGGTCGGGGATTGAACGCCGACCTGCATGAAGCGAGACCGTTGCTCTACCGTCCAGCCCAAGTGGTTGAGGTGAATCACCAAGCGTCTGGCCTCCAATCTTTCACAAACAGACATTCTCTTTTATAGAAACACACACACATACATCCGATTCCCGGCCCGGGTTCGATCCCCGGCAGAGACTGAAATAAAATGGGCGTTAGACAGCTGCTACGGACTGTTTCCTTGGGACGTGTGTGTGTGTGTGTGTGTTAGAGAGAAATATGTGTAGTAGATATAACAGAGGAGAAATAAATTTGTTAGAAAGGCAGGGTCCAAGAGCTAATAGCTCGATTCTGCAGATACACATAGTAAATATAATTACAAATAGTAAATTTACACACATGCACACACTAATATTTATACTCTCTCCCAAGCCTAAGTTTTTCTGAGAATATTTTAAGAAAAATATCCATAATTATTTTCAACACGTAATTCTCAACAGTTAAAATCTCCCAACTATAAAAAAAAGTCAAAAGACGCAATACAAAAGCAGAATTCCCCTCGGGACCATTTTCCCCGCTTGCTTCTGTGAAAGTCTATAGCAGCAGGTAGTGTGGGGCATACAGGTAGTGTGGAGGTAGTGTGGGGTATACGGGTAGTGTGGAGGTAGTGTGGGGTATACGGGTAGTGTGGAGGTAGTGTGGGGTATACGGGTAGTGTGGAGGTAGTGTGGGGTATACGGGTAGTGTGGAGGTAGTGTGGGGTATACGGGTAGTGTGGAGGTAGTGTGGGGTATACAGGTAGTGTGGAGGTAGTGTGGGGTATACGGGTAGTGTGGAGGTAGTGTGGGGTATACAGGTAGTGTGGAGGTAGTGTGGGGTATACGGGTAGTGTGGAGGTAGTGTGGGGTATACGGGTAGTGTGGAGGTAGTGTGGGGTATACAGGTAGTGTGGAGGTAGTGTGGGGTATACAGGTAGTGTGGAGGTAGTGTGGGGTATACAGGTAGTGTGGAGGTAGTGTGGGGTATACGGGTAGTGTGGAGGTAGTGTGGGGTATACGGGTAGTGTGGAGGTAGTGTGGGGTATACAGGTAGTGTGGAGGTAGTGTGGGGTATACAGGTAGTGTGGAGGTAGTGTGGGGTATACAGGTAGTGTGGAGGTAGTGTGGGGTATACGGGTAGTGTGGAGGTAGTGTGGGGTATACGGGTAGTGTGGAGGTAGTGTGGGGTATACAGGTAGTGTGGAGGTAGTGTGGGGTATACGGGTAGTGTGGAGGTAGTGTGGGGTATACGGGTAGTGTGGAGGTAGTGTGGGGTATACGGGTAGTGTGGAGGTAGTGTGGGGTATACAGGTAGTGTGGAGGTAGTGTGGGGTATACGGGTAGTGTGGAGGTAGTGTGGGGTATACAGGTAGTGTGGAGGTAGTGTGGGGTATACGGGTAGTGTGGAGGTAGTGTGGGGTATACGGGTAGTGTGGAGGTAGTGTGGGGTATACAGGTAGTGTGGAGGTAGTGTGGGGTATACGGGTAGTGTGGAGGTAGTGTGGGGTATACGGGTAGTGTGGAGGTAGTGTGGGGTATACGGGTAGTGTGGAGGTAGTGTGGGGTATACAGGTAGTGTGGAGGTAGTGTGGGGTATACGGGTAGTGTGGAGGTAGTGTGGGGTATACAGGTAGTGTGGAGGTAGTGTGGGGTATACGGGTAGTGTGGAGGTAGTGTGGGGTATACAGGTAGTGTGGAGGTAGTGTGGGGTATACGGGTAGTGTGGAGGTAGTGTGGGGTATACAGGTAGTGTGGAGGTAGTGTGGAGGTAGTGTGGGGTATACGGGTAGTGTGGAGGTAGTGTGGGGTATACGGGTAGTGTGGAGGTAGTGTGGGGTATACGGGTAGTGTGGAGGTAGTGTGGGGTATACGGGTAGTGTGGAGGTAGTGTGGGGTATACGGGTAGTGTGGAGGTAGTGTGGAGGTAGTGTGGGGTATACGGGTAGTGTGGAGGTAGTGTGGGGTATACGGGTAGTGTGGAGGTAGTGTGGGGTATACGGGTAGTGTGGAGGTAGTGTGGGGTATACAGGTAGTGTGGAGGTAGTGTGGGGTATACGGGTAGTGTGGAGGTAGTGTGGGGTATACAGGTAGTGTGGAGGTAGTGTGGGGTATACGGGTAGTGTGGAGGTAGTGTGGGGTATACAGGTAGTGTGGAGGTAGTGTGGAGGTAGTGTGGGGTATACGGGTAGTGTGGAGGTAGTGTGGGGTATACGGGTAGTGTGGAGGTAGTGTGGGGTATACGGGTAGTGTGGAGGTAGTGTGGGGTATACGGGTAGTGTGGAGGTAGTGTGGGGTATACAGGTAGTGTGGAGGTAGTGTGGGGTATACGGGTAGTGTGGAGGTAGTGTGGGGTATACGGGTAGTGTGGAGGTAGTGTGGGGTATACGGGTAGTGTGGAGGTAGTGTGGGGTATACGGGTAGAGTGGGGCATACGGGTAGTGTGGGGCATACGGGTAGTGTGGAGGTAGTGTGGGGTATACGGGTAGTGTGGAGGTAGTGTGGGGCATACGGGTAGTGTGGAGGTAGTGTGGGGTATACGGGTAGAGTGGGGCATACGGGTAGTGTGGGGCATACGGGTAGTGTGGAGGTAGTGTGGGGTATACGGGTAGAGTGGGGCATACGGGTAGTGTGGGGCATACGGGTAGTGTGGGGTATACGGGTAGTGTGGAGGTAGTGTGGGGTATACGGGTAGAGTGGGGCATACGGGTAGTGTGGGGTATACGGGTAGTGTGGGGTATACGGGTAGTGTGGGGTATACGGGTAGTGTGGAGGTAGTGTGGGGTATACGGGTAGAGTGGGGCATACGGGTAGTGTGGGGTATACGGGTAGTGTGGAGGTAGTGTGGGGTATACGGGTAGAGTGGGGCATACGGGTAGTGTGGGGCATACGGGTAGTGTGGGGTATACGGGTAGTGTGGAGGTAGTGTGGGGTATACGGGTAGAGTGGGGCATACGGGTAGTGTGGGGCATACGGGTAGTGTGGAGGTAGTGTGGGGTATACGGGTAGAGTGGGGCATACGGGTAGTGTGGGGTATACGGGTAGTGTGGAGGTAGTGTGGGGTATACGGGTAGAGTGGGGCATACGGGTAGTGTGGGGCATACGGGTAGTGTGGGGCATACGGGTAGTGTGGGGTATACGGGTAGAGTGGGGCATACGGGTAGTGTGGGGTATACGGGTAGTGTGGGGTATACGGGTAGTGTGGAGGTAGTGTGGGGTATACGGGTAGAGTGGGGCATACGGGTAGTGTGGGGCATACGGGTAGTGTGGAGGTAGTGTGGGGTATACGGGTAGAGTGGGGCATACGGGTAGTGTGGGGCATACGGGTAGTGTGGGGCATACGGGTAGTGTGGGGTATACGGGTAGAGTGGGGCATACGGGTAGTGTGGGGTATACGGGTAGTGTGGAGGTAGTGTGGGGTATACGGGTAGAGTGGGGCATACGGGTAGTGTGGGGCATACGGGTAGTGTGGGGTATACGGGTAGTGTGGAGGTAGTGTGGGGTATACGGGTAGAGTGGGGCATACGGGTAGTGTGGGGTATACGGGTAGTGTGGGGTATATGGGTAGTGTGGGGTATACGGGTAGTGTGGAGGTAGTGTGGGGTATACGGGTAGAGTGGGGCATACGGGTAGTGTGGGGTATACGGGTAGTGTGGAGGTAGTGTGGAGGTAGTGTGGGGTATACGGGTAGAGTGGGGCATACGGGTAGTGTGGGGCATACGGGTAGTGTGGGGTATACGGGTAGTGTGGAGGTAGTGTGGGGTATACGGGTAGAGTGGGGCATACGGGTAGTGTGGGGCATACGGGTAGTGTGGGGTATACGGGTAGAGTGGGGCATACGGGTAGTGTGGGGCATACGGGTAGTGTGGGGTATACGGGTAGTGTGGAGGTAGTGTGGGGTATACGGGTAGAGTGGGGCATACGGGTAGTGTGGGGCATACGGGTAGTGTGGAGGTAGTGTGGGGTATACGGGTAGAGTGGGGCATACGGGTAGTGTGGGGCATACGGGTAGTGTGGAGGTAGTGTGGGGTATACGGGTAGTGTGGGGTATACGGGTAGTGTGGGGCATACGGGTAGTGTGGAGGTAGTGTGGGGTATACGGGTAGAGTGGGGCATACGGGTAGTGTGGGGCATACGGGTAGTGTGGGGTATACGGGTAGTGTGGAGGTAGTGTGGGGTATACGGGTAGAGTGGGGCATACGGGTAGTGTGGGGCATACGGGTAGTGTGGAGGTAGTGTGGGGTATACGGGTAGAGTGGGGCATACGGGTAGTGTGGGGCATACGGGTAGTGTGGGGCATACGGGTAGTGTGGGGCATACGGGTAGTGTGGGGCATACGGGTAGTGTGGGGCATACGGGTAGTGTGGGGTATACGGGTAGTGTGGAGGTAGTGTGGGGTATACGGGTAGAGTGGGGCATACGGGTAGTGTGGGGCATACGGGTAGTGTGGAGGTAGTGTGGGGTATACGGGTAGAGTGGGGCATACGGGTAGTGTGGGGCATACGGGTAGTGTGGAGGTAGTATGGGGTATACGGGTAGTGTGGGGCATACGGGTAGTGTGGAGGTAGTGTGGGGTATACGGGTAGAGTGGGGCATACGGGTAGTGTGGGGCATACGGGTAGTGTGGGGCATACGGGTAGTGTGGGGCATACGGGTAGTGTGGGGCATACGGGTAGTGAGGGGCATACGGGTAGTGTGGGGTATACGGGTAGTGTGGAGGTAGTGTGGGGCATACGGGTAGTGTGGAGGTAGTGTGGGGTATACGGGTAGTGTGGAGGTAGTGTGGGGCATACGGGTAGTGTGGAGGTAGTGTGGGGTATACGGGTAGAGTGGGGCATACGGGTAGTGTGGGGCATACGGGTAGTGTGGGGCATACGGGTAGTGTGGGGCATTCGGGTAGTGTGGGGCATACGGGTAGTGTGGGGCATACGGGTAGTGTGGGGCATACGGGTAGTGTGGGGCATACGGGTAGTGTGGGGCATACGGGTAGTGTGGGGCATACGGGTAGTGTGGAGGTAGTGTGGGGCATACGGGTAGTGTGGGGCATACGGGTAGTGTGGGGCATACGGGTAATGTGGAGGTAGTGTGGGGCATACGGGTAGAGTGGGGCATACGGGTAGTGTGGGGCATACGGGTAGTGTGGGGCATACGGGTAGTGTGGA
This sequence comes from Procambarus clarkii, assembly GCF_040958095.1. Lineage (NCBI taxonomy): Eukaryota > Metazoa > Arthropoda > Malacostraca > Decapoda > Cambaridae > Procambarus > Procambarus clarkii. The sequence continues at coordinate 29,088,092 of NC_091192.1, forward strand.
GGTAGTGTGGGGCATACGGGTAGTGTGGGGTATACGGGTAGTGTGGAGGTAGTGTGGGGCATACGGGTAGAGTGGGGCATACGGGTAGTGTGGGGCATACGGGTAGTGTGGGGCATACGGGTAGTGTGGAGGTAGTGTGGGGCATACGGGTAGAGTGGGGCATACGGGTAGTGTGGGGCATACGGGTAGTGTGGGGCATACGGGTAGTGTGGAGGTAGTGTGGGGCATACGGGTACTGTGGGGCATACGGGTAGTGTGGGGCATACGGGTAGTGTGGGGCATACGGGTAGTGTGGGGCATACGGGTAGTGTGGAGGTAGTGTGGGCATACGGGTAGAGTGGGGCATACGGGTAGTGTGGGGCATACGGGTAGTGTGGGGCATACGGGTAGTGTGGAGGTAGTGTGGGGCATACGGGTAGAGTGGGGCATACGGGTAGTGTGGGGCATACGGGTAGTGTGGGGCATACGGGTAGTGTGGAGGTAGTGTGGGGCATACGGGTAGTGTGGGGCATACGGGTAGTGTGGAGGTAGTGTGGGGTATACGGGTAGTGTGGAGGTAGTGTGGGGCATACGGGTAGAGTGGGGCATACGGGTAGTGTGGGGCATACGGGTAGTGTGGAGGTAGTGTGGGGCATACGGGTAGTGTGGGGCATACGGGTAGTGTGGAGGTAGTGTGGGGCATACGGGTAGTGTGGAGGTAGTGTGGGGCATACGGGTAGAGTGGGGCATACGGGTAGTGTGGGGCATACGGGTAGTGTGGAGGTAGTGTGGGGCATACGGGTAGTGTGGGGCATACGGGTAGTGTGGAGGTAGTGTGGGGCATACGGGTAGTGTGGAGGTAGTGTGGGGCATACGGGTAGAGTGGGGCATACGGGTAGTGTGGGGCATACGGGTAGAGTGGGGCATACGGGTAGTGTGGGGCATACGGGTAGTGTGGGGCATACGGGTAGTGTGGAGGTAGTGTGGGGCATACGGGTAGTGTGGGGCATACGGGTAGTGTGGAGGTAGTGTGGGGCATACGGGTAGAGTGGGGCATACGGGTAGTGTGGGGCATACGGGTAGTGTGGAGGTAGTGTGGGGCATACGGGTAGTGTGGGGTATACGGGTAGTGTGGAGGTAGTGTGGGGCATACGGGTAGTGTGGAGGTAGTGTGGGGCATACGGGTAGAGTGGGGCATACGGGTAGTGTGGGGCATACGGGTAGTGTGGGGCATACGGGTAGTGTGGAGGTAGTGTGGGGCATACGGGTAGAGTGGGGCATACGGGTAGTGTGGGGCATACGGGTAGTGTGGGGCATACGGGTAGTGTGGAGGTAGTGTGGGGCATACTGGTAGAGTGGGGCATACGGGTAGTGTGGGGCATACGGGTAGTGTGGAGGTAGTGTGGGGCATACGGGTAGAGTGGGGCATACGGGTAGTGTGGGGCATACGGGTAGTGTGGGGCATACGGGTAGTGTGGAGGTAGTGTGGGGCATACTGGTAGTGTGGGGCATACGGGTAGTGTGGAGGTAGTGTGGGGCATACGGGTAGAGTGGGGCATACGGGTAGTGTGGGGCATACGGGTAGTGTGGGGTATACGGGTAGTGTGGAGGTAGTGTGGGGCATACGGGTAGTGTGGAGGTAGTGTGGGGCATACGGGTAGAGTGGGGCATACGGGTAGTGTGGGGCATACGGGTAGTGTGGAGGTAGTGTCGGGCATACGGGTAGAGTGGGGCATACGGGTAGTGTGGGGCATACGGGTAGAGCGGGGCATACGGGTAGTGTGGGGCATACGGGTAGTGTGGGGCATACGGGTAGTGTGGGGCATACGGGTAGTGTGGGGCATACGGGTAGTGTGGGGCATACGGGTAGTGTGGGGCATACGGGTAGTGTGGGGCATACGGGTAGTGTGGAGGTAGTGTGGGGTATACAGGTAGTGTGGGGCATACGGGTAGTGTGGAGGTAGTGTGGGGCATACATGTAGTGTGGGGCATACAGGTAGTGTAGGCATACATGCAGTGTGGAGGTAGTGTGTGGTATACAGGTAGTGTGGAGGTAGTGTGGGGCATACGGGTAGTGTGGAGGTAGTGTGGGGCATACAGGTAGTGTAGGCCTACATGCAGTGTGGAGGTAGTGTGGGCATACAGATAGTGTGGCGGTAGTGTGGGCATACAGACGGTGTGGCATTAATGTGGGGCATACATATAGTGTAGAGGTAGTGTGGGCATACAGATAGTGTAGAGGTAGTGTGGGGCATACAGATAGTGTAGAAGACGTGTGGGCATACAGACAGTGTGGCGGTAGTGTGGGGCATACAGATAATGTGGAGGTAGTGTGGGCATACAGATAGAGTGGAGGTAGTGTGGGCATACAGTTAGTGTGGAGGTTGGGTGGGCATACAGGCAGTGTGTAGGTAGTGTTGGCATACATACAGTGTGGAGGTAGTGTGGGGCATACAAATAGTGTGGAGGTAGTGTGGGGCATACTGATAGTGTGGAGGTAGTGTGGGCATACAGATAGTGTGGAGGTAGTGTGGGCATACAAATAGTGTGGAGGTAGTGTGGGCATAAAGGTAGTGTGGGGCATACATGTAGTGTGGAGGTAGTGTGGTGCATACATGTAGTGTGGAGGTAGTGTGGGGCATATATGTAGTGTGGCGGTAGTGTGGGGCATACATGTAGTGTGGAAGTAGTGTGGGCATGCATGTAGTGTGGAGGTAGTGTGGGCATACATGTAGTGTGGAGGTAGTGTGGGCATACATGTAGCGTGGAGGTAGTGTGGAGACAGTGTGGGGCATACAGATAGTATGGAGATAGTGTGGGCATACAGGTAGTGTGGGGCATACCAATAGTGTGAAGGTAGTGTGGGCATACAGGTAGTGTGGAGCATACAGACAATGTGGAGGTAGTGTGGGCATACAGATAGTGTGGAGATAGGGTGGGGCATACAGATAGTGTGGAGGTAGTGTGGGCATACAGGTAGTGTGGAGCATACAGATAGTGTGGAGGTAGTGTGGGCATACATATAGTGTGGAGGTAATGTGGGCATACCGATAGTGTGGATGTAGTGTGGGGCATACAGATAGTGTGGAGGTAGTGTGGGCATACAGACGGTGTGGCGGTAGTGTGGGGCATACAGATAGTGTGGGCATACCGATAGTGTGAAGATAGTGTGGGGATACAGGTAGTGTGGAGGTAGTGTTGGCATACAGATAGTGTGGAGGTAGTGTGAGCATACCGATAGTGTGAAGGTAGTGTGGCGCATACAGATAGTGTGGAGGTACTGTTGGCATACAGACGGTGTGGGGCATACAAATAGCGTGGGCATACTGATAGTGTAGAGGTAGTGTGGGCATACAGACAGTATAGAGGTAGTGTAGGGCATAGAGATAGTGTGGAGGAAGTGTGGGGCATACAGATAATGTGGAGGTAGTGTGGGCATACAGATAGTAGGTAGGTAGTGTAGGCATGTAGATAGTTTGTGAGAGTACTGTGGGCATACAGATAGTGTGGAGGTAGTGTGGGGCATACAGATAGTGTAGAGGAAGTGTGGGCATACAGACAGTGTGGAGGTATTGTGGGCATACAGGTAGTGTGGGCATACATGTAGTGTGGAGGTAGTGTGGGCATACAGGTAGTGTGGGGCATACAGGTAGTTTGGAGATAGTGTGGGGCATACAGATAGTGTGAAGGTAGTGTGGTGCATACAGGTAGTGTGGAGATATTGTGGGCATACAGGTAGTGTGGGGCATACAGATAGTGTGGAGGTAGTGTGGGGCATACAGATAGTGTGGAGATTGTGTGGGGCATACAGATAGTGTGGAGGTAGTGTGGGCATACAGGTAGTGTGGAGGTAGTGTGGGGCATACAGGTAGTTTGGAGATAGTGTGGGGCATACAGATAGTGTGAAGGTAGTGTGGTGCATACAGGTAGTGTGGAGATATTGTGGGCATACAGGTAGTGTGGGGCATACAGATAGTGTGGAGGTAGTGTGGGGCATACAGATAGTGTGGAGGTAGTGTGGGGAATACAGATAGTGCGGAGGTAGTGTGGGCTTACAGGTAGTGTTGAGGTACAGTGGGGCATATAGGTAGTGTGGAGGTAGTGTGGGCATACAGGTAGTGTGGAGGTAGTGTGGGCATACAGGTAGTGTGGACATACAGGTAGTGTGGAGGTAGTGTGGGCATACAGGTAGTGTGGAGGTAGTCTGGGCATGCAGGTAGTATGGAGGTAGTGTGAGGCATACAGACAGTGTGGGGCATACATATAGTGTGGAGGTTGTGTGGGCATACAGGTAATGTGGACATACAGGTAGTGTGGAGGTAGTCTGGGCATGCAGGTAGTATGCAGGTAGTGTGGGGCATACAGACTGTGTGGGGCATACAGATAGTGTGGAGGTAGTGTAGGCATACAGGTAGTGTGGGCATACAGGTAGTGTGGTGCTAGTCTGGGCATGCAGGTAGTATGGAGGTAGTGTGGAAGTAGTGTGGGGCATACAGACAGTGTGGTGTAGTGAGGGGCATACAGATAGTGTGGAGGTAGTGTGGGCATACAAGTAGTTTGGAGGTAGTGTGGGCATACAGGTAGTGTGGAGGTAGTGTGATCATACAGACAGTGTAGAGGTAGTGTGGGGCATACCGATATTGTGGAAGTAGTGTGGGCATACCGATACTGTGGAGGTAGTGTGGGCATACAGGAAGTGTAGAGGTAGTGTGGGCATACAGACAGTGTGGAGGTAGTGTGCGGCCTACAGATAGTGTGGGGCATAAAGTGTGGGGCATACAGATAGTGTAGAGGTAGTGTGGGCATACAGATATTGTGGAGGTAGAGTGAGCATTCAGGTAATGTGGAGGTAGAGTGGGCATACACGTAGCGTGGAGGTAGTGTGGGCATACAGGTAGTGTGAGCATACTGGTAGTGTGGAGTTAGTGTGGGCATACAGGTAGTGTGGGGATACAGGTAGTGTGGGCATACAGGTAGTGTGGGCATACAGGTAGTGTGAGCATACTGATTGTGTGGAGGTAGTGTGGGCATACAGGAAGTGTGGAGGTAGTGTGGGCATACAGGTAGTGTGGAGGTAGTATGGGGCATACAGGTAGTGTGGGCATACAGGTAGTGTGGGCATACAGGTATTGTGGGCATACAGGTAATGTGGAGGTAGTGTGGGCATACAGGTAGTGTGGGCATACAGATAGTGTGGGCATACAGATAGTGTGGGCATACAGATAGTGTGGGTATACAGATAGTGTGGGTATACAGATAGTGTGGGTATACAGATAGTGTGGGTATACAGATATGTTGGTAATGATGGAAGAGAAATGGCAGCAAGGAAGGAAGGGAGGATGGGGAGGGCAGCTGGCTTGGTGTCCCAGCTGTGAGGGTCAGCTGTGTGACCAGCAGGCGAGGCAGGAATGGTAATGAGGTACCTGTTGCCTCACTCCTTCACTCACCTCTCCACCTGAACCCCCCCCCCCCTCAACCCCACCCCAACTCCCTCCTCCTCCTCCCTCTCTTTGCTTCCTCCCCCTCGCCAGCTCCTCCTGCAGCATCATCCAGCTTTCATCCCCACCAGGGAGCATCACCCATCTCTCATCCCGTTATTCAGCATCATCATCATCCACCTACTACCTCTCAACCACTATCACCCATCCCACACCACACACCTACTACTACTCAACCACTATCCCTCCCCTTCCCCTCCCATAATACCTCTACCCTCAAAAGTCAATCCCAACACTATACCCATCTACACCCTCTCTACCACGATCACCACCAACCCACCTACAACCACTATCCTCCACCACTACACCCAAACATCAATCCCGGGACACTAACACAACATAAAATTCCAAAGACATCCGTAAGCTTCGCCTGTTCGGCTGCAAGATGGTGTGTTCGGATACAGATTTATCAACAAACAAGCCACTTGTTGATGCTCATATTGACGATAAGCCAGGGAGATGGTGGGCCAACTGTTGTCCCAAAAGCCGCTTAGGATCGCTTACATGGAGCTTCAAACACCCGAGGAACCACGCCGGAAAACAAACCTCATTGCTAGGATAATATTTTCCCTTCTTATCAAATAATGGGCAAAAGAGCAGGCGGACATGACAGCTTGGCCTGGTAGGGGGAAGGGAGGGAAGGGGGGCGCTAGGTGTGGATGGTGATGGGTGGGGGAAGGGGATGATGAGGGTAGTGGTGAGGGAAGGACAGTGTAGAGGATAAATATTCACATACTTTTTTGGCTCTCTCTGTCTCTCTGTCTCTCTCTCTCTCTCTCTCTCTCTCTCTCTCTCTCTCTCTCTCTCTCTCTCTCTCTCTCTCTCTCTCTCTCACACACACACCTGAACGTATCATGCTGCATAGAAAGACATTCCCCAGTAGTCGTGAACAGTTAGTGAGTAATATGCATAAATGCGGATGTTATAATCAACAAATTAGGGGAACTCTAGGAACCGCTAAATAAAACGCAGCTACATATCAATGCATATACATGAAAACAAAACAAGCAGTATGAGCTGCTGTCACTTCTAGAGCCTGAAAAGTGCCCAGAAATATTAGAAACAGGGAAGGGAGAGAATATTACTAGTGATTTTTTTCTTCAAATCCTCAGGTCGACATCACAGACTTAGCAACAATGAAAACCGAGAGAATATTATTGTTGATACACAATCCCCCAGTGAACAGCAGGCGACCCCAAAGAGGAAGTGCATGATAAAAACAACAGAAATATCTTAACGACATTAGAGAAGATTACAATAGTTAAGAGCGCACCAACGGCAAAGTTCCTTGTAGTTGGTGATTTTAATCACAAGTCAAACTGACAAGGTAAAGAAGGATCCACATAGATGGGCTAACACGTCTAGAAGAAAATTAGTTAACATTTTAGATAGGAACTTCCCAGGACAACATATAAGGGGGGAGGGAAGTTGATGATCTTCATTCTTCATTCAAAATATGTTTATTACGTAACTGACTGATAAATGATATAGTTCTTATAACAACAATTAGAGGAACTTACATATATGGACTGTTCTACTCAAGAACACTTAGGTTTGAGTTGCTGCCTTCTGCCCGCTATGCAAATTATAGTACAAAACATGAGTTTTTTTTTGTTTTTGGAAAGGGGGAGAGAGCTGCAACAGTCCATATATTGCACGTTCGACCATTAGTTGTTATAAGTACAACCATTATCGAATGGTAGATTGGGTTGTTAAAGAAATAATGAGGAATCCCTTGGTGCCAATATATATATATATATATATATATATATATATATATATATATATATATATATATATATATATATATATATATATATATATATATATATAATGTGTGGGTTGGTCAGGATCGTACGCTCTGGTTAAGCGACAAACACTGCAAATTTAATGCTTGCCAAATCGTACGAATGTTGTATTGCGAAGCAAATTTTCTCATTCCGCATTGTAGAGTTTTTCCTCCTCCTCTTTCTCCTTCTCTTCCTCTTCCTCCTCCTCCTCCTCCTCCTCCTCCTCCTCCTGTTTCTCCTTCTCTTCCTCTTCCTTCTCCTCCTCCTCCGTCTTTTGCTTAATTTCATCAAGCATTTACAATTTTTCATTTTCGTTTCGATTATTGCTATTTTTATATAACTGTCATCTTTTAATTTGCTAGTTACACCAGAGAAAAGATATCAAGCGCACTATATCACATATATATATATATATATATATATATATATATATATATATATATATATATATATATATATTACATTGTTTCTGGGTAGTGAATGTGAACCTACACACACACACACACACACACACACACACACACACACACACACACACACACACACACACACACACACACACACACACACTCACACACACTCACACACACACACACACACACACACACACACACACACACACACACACACACACTCACACACACACACACACACACACACACACACACACACACACACACACACACACACACACACACACACAAACACAAACATATCGGCGCCGGTGGCTGTGTGGATAGCACGCTGTACATGTAATCCTGTGGCCCGAGTTCGATTCAAGAAACAAAAATGGGCTGAGTTTCTTACATCCTGGTGTCCCTGCTACCTACCAATAAATAGGTACCTGGAAGTTAGACATCTGTTACTGGCTGCTTCCTGTGTGTGTGTGTGTGTGTGTGTGTGTGTGTGTGTGTGTGTGTGTGTGTGTGTGTGTGTGTGTGTGTGTGTGTGTGTGTGTGTGTGTGTGTGTGTACTCACCTATATACTCACCTATATGTGCTTGCAGGATCGAGCATTGACTCTTGGATCCCGCCTTTCTAGCTATCGGTTGTTTACAGCAATGACTCCTGTCCCATTTCCCTATCATACCTAGTTTTAAAAGTATGAATAGTATTTGCTTCCACAACCTGTTCCCCAAGTGCATTCCATTTTTCTACTACTCTCACGCTAAAAGAAAACTTCCTAACATCTCTGTGACTCATCTGAGTTTCCAGTTTCCACCCATGTCCCCTCGTTCTGTTATTATTACGTGTGAAAATTTCATCTATTTCCACTTTGTCAATTCCCCTGAGTATTTTATATGTCCCTATCATATCTCCTCTCTCCCTTCTTTTCTCTAGTGTCGTAAGGTTCAGTTCCTTCAGCCGCTCTTCATATCCCATCCCTCGTAGCTCTGGGACAAGCCTCGTCGCAAACCTCTGAACCTTCTCCAGTTTCTTTATGTGTTTCTTCAGGTGGGGGCTCCATGATGGCGCGGCATACTCTAAGACGGGTCTCACGTAGGCAGTGTAAAGCGCCCTATAAGCTTCCTCATTTAGGTTTCTGAATGAAGTTCTAATTTTCGCCAGTGTAGAGTACGCTGCTGTCGTTATCCTATTTATATGTGCCTCAGGAGTTAGATTAGGTGTCACATCCACTCCCAGGTCTCTTTCTCGAATCGTTACAGGTAGGCTGTTCCCCTTCATTGTGTACTGTCCCTTCGGTCTCCTGTCACCTGATCCCATTTCCATAACTTTACATTTACTGGTGTTAAACTCCAGTAGCCATTTCCCTGACCATCTCTGCAGCCTGTTTAAGTCCTCTTGGAGGATCCTACAATCCTCGTCTGTCACAACTCTTCTCATTAATTTTGCGTCATCTGCAAACATTGACATGTATGATTCCACTCCTGTAAACATATCATTTACGTAAATTAGAAAGAGGATTGGTCCCAGCACCGATCCTTGAGGTACTCCACTTGTTACTGTTCGCCAGTCCGACTTTTCGCCCCTTACCATTACCCTCTGGCTCCTTCCTGTTAGGTAGTTCTTCACCCATACTAGGGCCTTTCCGCTTACTCCTGCCTGCCTCTCAAGTTTGTATAGCAGTCTCATGTGCGGTACCGTATCAAAGGCCTTTTGGCAGTCAAGAAATATGCAGTCTGCCCAGCCTTCTCTGTCCTGCCTTATCCTTGTTACTTTATCATAGAATTCTAAAAGGTTTGTTAGGCATGATTTCCCTGTCCAGAACCCATGTTGGTGCTTGTTTACAAACCCAATGCTCTCCAGGTGCTCAACAAGTCTTAGCCTAATTATTCTTTCAAGTATTTTGCAGGGGATGCTTGTCAGTGATACGGGTCTGTAGTTAAGTGCCTCCTCCCTATCACCCTTTTTGAAAATCGGTACGACATTTGCCTCCTTCCAGCAACTGGGCAATTCTCCCGACATAAGTGACTCATTAAAGATCATTGCCAGAGGCACGCTGAGAGCCTGCGCTGCCTCTTTGAGTGTGTGTATGTGTGTGTGTGTGAGTGTGTGTGTGTGTGTGTGTGTGTGTGTGTGTGTGTGTGTGTGTGTGTGTGTGTGTGTGTGTGTGTGTGTGTGTGTGTGTGTGTGTGTGTGGAAAAAAAATTAGTTAGTAGTTAGTAACAGTTAATTAACAGTTAAGAAACGGGTAGAGAGTGCAGAGCTCAACCCTCGCAACGTCAAATCAACGCAGCATTAACGTCAAATCAACGCAGCATTAACGACAAACTAACGCAGCATTAACGTCAAGTCAACGCAGCATTAACGTCAAGTCAACGCAGCATTAACGACAAACCAACGCAGCATTAACGACAAATCAACGCAGCATTAACGTCAAATCAACGCAGCATTAACGACAAATCAACGCAGCATTAACGTCAAATCAACGCAGGATTAACGTCAAATCAACGCAGGATTAACGTCAAATCAACGCAGCATTAACGTCAAATCAACGCAGCATTAACGTCAAATCAACGCAGCAGTAACGCCAAATCAACTTGAGATTTAAATCAACGTTAAATTACATCGACGTCGCTGTCTCAAGAAAAAGAAAGGGGGGGGATAGGTGGAAGAAGGGGGGGGGGAAGATGATTTTGAAAGGGGGAGGTGTGTGTGTGTGTGGAATTTCACAACAACGGTACTCTAAAGTCTATTTACCTTCCAATTTCCTATTTTCCAGATATAAACATTTTCCCCTGAAAGTTATTTATACCTTACCTTAAAAGGGGAGGGGAAGGGGGATGTGGGAGGAGGGGGGAAGCAATATTGCAAAAGTTCCTAAAGCCTTTTCCATGACGAAATCTAAACGCTCAGGCACTAAGTGTTTGAGTTCCTTCATTCCAAGGCCAGATGGTCGTCTTCACACAACGCAAAAAAAAAAAAAAAAACGGAAAAAGGTACCGGGTGGGTGTTAAGTCGACAGTATCAAGGATGTCCACTTTCTCGAGCTCATTTTGGCCATGTTTTTCAGGAGCTGAGCGTCTGTCTGTTTGCTTGTGTGTGTGTTGCTCATGACTCGACCACCACCCCTTACCCTACCTACCTCCCTACCTGCCTCATTCCTTCCCCCCTGACCCTACTGGCCTCCCTACCTACCTGCCTCATTCCCTCCGCTATTGCACCCCACTGGCCTGCCTCCTTCCCCTCCTCCTCCACCCCCACCTAAACCACACCTCTCGCTAGTTCGCTTATGGTGTACTATTGCTGCATAGTCATTACTGGCTTGTTGCTTTCTCCTGGGGGGGGGTATCTTGCCTTCCCTTCCCTTTCCAAATGCTATACAGTCATACTGGCTTAGTACTTTCACCTAGACAATAGGTGCGCCGCCCCCTAGACACTAGGAACATCACCCCTACACAATAGGTATACCAATCTTATACAATAGCTAGAGTACTCTTATACAATAGGTACACTACTCTTATACAATAGGTACACTACTCTTATACAATAGGTACACTACTCGTATACAATAGGTACACTACTCGTATACAATAGGTACACTACTCTTACACAATAGGTACACTACTCATATACAATAGGTACACTACTCTTACACAATAGGTACACTACTCGTATACAATAGGTACACTACTCTTACACAATAGGTACACAGCTAGCCCTACACAACAGGTAACCCCCCCCCCTTTAGTATATAATCCTACCTTTGACAATCTTATGATGACCCTTCACCTTGGTAAAGAAATGTGAAGGCATTCATCAAAATCTTCTCAATTCTCTAATTACCACCAAAAAAAGGGAGGGGGGAGCTGTTTTACTGCCTCGGTAACCCACTAGCCAGGTACTTTTTTTAGGTACATTTAATTGCACAAGTGCGATTAAATAGCGTTTATGAATTTTCGACCAAAATCTCACCAAATACGTCGCATTTTTTGACGGAGTCGACCAATCTGATCAAATATGTAGTTTCTGTCCGTAATAGAACCGTGATATTGACGTTTTCTATGAGAGAGAGAGAGAGAGAGAGAGAGAGAGAGAGAGAGAGAGAGAGAGAGAGAGAGAGAGAGAGAGAGAGAGAGAGAGAGAGAGAGAGAGAGAGAGAGAGAGAGAGAGACAGAGGGAGAAAGAGAGAGAGAGAGAGAGAGAGAGAGAGAGAGAGAGAGAGAGAGAGAGAGAGAGAGAGAGAGAGAGAGAGAGAGAGAGAGAGAGAGAGAGAGAGAGAGAGAGAGAGAGAGAGAGAGATTAACATGAGCACAATATCACACATCATTTAGGTGTCTTCTCTCTAGTTCTCTCATCAACCCACATTCATCTGTGTCAACTTAACCCGACTTGAGACACCAATAAATCTTCCTTAACACTAATGCTGACGTCTGTCACACTCCCTGAGACAGAGAGACAAAAAAACCTTTTCCTTGCAAGCAAGTTGCAGGAGTCATCTTGCAGTGTCCTTGAAGTAGCTTCATTAGCTACCTTCTAAGATTAGTCTCGCCCTTTTGGAGACTCTCTTCTTAGCGAGTGGATTACCTTCGTTTTTCTTCTATGTCTTTCCACTCTAAATTATTTTCAGTTCCTCGGGTCTTCACTCTGAAGTTTAGGGCCTTTGTTTTTGCAACCTTCCTTTATCTTCGTCAGTTGAAACCATTCTTAGTCTGTCTGCTATCCCTGCCTCTTCTTCCCTTCTCCCACCCTCTCTCTAAATTGTATTCCCAGCCACTGAACCGAATGCTAGAATTCTGCAAGAAACTAAAAGAATACATTACGACTGATATTAACAGTCCAACAAGTATTTAATTTTCTCACCACAGACATGGCCATCCAGGCACAATACTTACCATCACATATACATTTTATTGTGTCCTTCGATGGTAGGATAAAATACAAACTGTTTTGCCAATATATATATATATATATATATATATATATATATATATATATATATATATATATATATATATATATATATATATATATATATATATATATATATATATATATACACCTTGTTGCTAGGGCAGCTGTCAGAAAGTCAGAAAAATTAGCATAGACGTTGCAACGATGCTTCGACCCCATCAACTAGGTTTTGGTGTCCCCCATGGCTGTGAAGTAGCAGCTCATGCAGCACGAGCCTATATCAAGGACCTCCCAGAAAATAAGGCATTAATTAAATTAGACTTTAAAAATGCCTTCAACCAGGTAAAAAGTGATGTGGTACTGGAAGCAGTTCGAACAAGCTTTCCTTCTCTACTCCCCTTCGTCTCAGCAGGGTACAGTAGGGAATCGATACTGTTGTTTGGGGAACATGAAGTTGTTTCTGCAGAAGGTGTCCAGCAGGGAGACCCACTTGCCCCTTTCCTTTTCTGCATGGCAGCTAAAGAGGTCACAAGCAGGCTGTCCAGCGAATTCAACATCTGGTTCCTGGACGATGGCACCCTGGCAGGGACACAGGAATCCCTGCTAGGAGAGCTTCAGCTAGTGAAATCTAGGGGAGAAGATTTAGGACTCACTCTAAACCCATCAAAGTGTGAAATCATCTCATCCAGCCAACCAATCATAGATGCAGTACCAATCTTATTGCCAGGAGCCCCAGTGATCGTTCCCACCGACAGTGTGCTGCTAGGGGCACCTCTGGGCTCGAGTGCCATTGAGGTAGTCCTCGAAGAAAAGCTGAACGACCTGAGGAGGATAGAGGGAGGAATAGGGGCTTTGGACGCTCACGATGCTTTGTACCTCCTCACAAGGTGCCTGACTTTGCCCAGACTGACCTATTTCCTCAGGTGTGCTCCCTCCTCCGACAGCCCAAAATTAACGGAATATGACTCACTCCTAAGGTCAATAACCATGAAAGTGTTAAACCTCTCCCTGCAAGATGACCAGTGGGACCAATCAACGCTCCCATTTAGACTCGGGGTTATAGGTATTCGCAAGGCGTCACAGATAGCCTTGCCGGCATTCTTATCCTCGACCAGTGCAACAGGTGAATTAGTGAATGAAATACTACCAGAATACCTAAGGAACTCCATTGGGATTCATGATCCCAAATTTGTGGAAGGAGCCGGTCAGTGGGACACTCTTGCCAATTCACACACCCGACCAACTTTTCCAAATGACTGTAAACAGTCCAAATGGGATGGCCCCATAGTGGAGAACATCGCCAAAGCATTGCTGAGGCAGCTTCTGAGAAGGACAGAGCGCGTCTTCTAGCTGTGCAAGCGCCCCATGCTGGGGACTTCCTGTTGGCAGTCCCTAATTCCACCTTGGGCACCTGCCTGGACCATCGGGACCTAAGTATTGGTGTTGCTCTGCGCCTTGCCGCCCCTATCTCCACCGAGCACCGGTGTATTTGCGGCCATGCACGGGCAGACCAATACGGCAGCCATGGTCTCATTTGTCGTAAGACACAGGGAAAGATTGCCAGACATGAAGCAGTCAATGACATCTTCAAGAGAAGTTTGGCTACAGCTGGGTGCCCAGCACAAAGGGAACCTCAGTTGTGCAGACCTGACAACAGCGACAAACGCCCAGATGGAGTCACCCTGCAGCCGTGGAGGGAAGGTAAACAGGTCGTGTGGGACTACACGTGTGCATCTACATTGGCTGATACCTATCTACCTTACAGCACAGTTGAGGGAGGCGGGGCGGCCACCTTCAGGGAGACCCAGAAAACTAACAAGTACAGAGACCTAGAACGTTGTTACAGGTTGGTGCCGATAGGCTCTGAGACTCTGGGAGCCTGGGGTAAATGTACACTTAGGTTGTTAAAGGAGGTGGGTGAGGAACTCATTGGGAAAACTAGAGACCCACGAGCAGCCAGTTTCCTGTTCCAGCGCCTCAGTGTCGCAGTTCAGAGGGGAAATGCGTGCTGTATCCTGGGTACGCACCCAACCTCCAAGGAGCTGGACGAGGTCTTCAAACACTGATTGTTATATTGTTATATAAGTGTGTGTTCTCTGTAAACTGTAGCATTGCAATAAAATAAAATAAAATAAAACAAAATATATAAAAAATAATAGGGGTGGTAGGAGAAGAAAAGATTAGTGTTCAGTGAGAATCCACAAGGTCTTCTCTGAATACTCTTTATTTTCTTCTTCGAGGCTGTGAGTCCCTACAATTGCACCAGAGGTGGTACCCCTATTATTTATATATATATATATATATATATATATATATATATATATATATATATATAGGGAAGGGAGTACCACCTCTGGCTGGAAGAAGGGGGACCCATAGCCTCGGAGGAAACCACACATAACGCATTGGAGGGAATGTGTATTCCCTCCAATACAGTTTCTGTGTGCTTTTCTCCTACCACCCCCTTCCCTTTTTTTTTTTTTCCTTTATTGTGTATTTAAAGGTTACAAAACATACAAGACAAATGCCTAAAGGTTATGGATCTCTTGAAGCTCCTCCGCTTCTGGACAGGAACCGAGGACGCAGCAAGCATTCCCCCTCTGGATCGCCACACTGAGACGCTGAAATAAAAAACTGAAAGCCCTTGGGTCTCTGGTGACGTCAATGAGCTTGGACCCCAATTCCTTGAGAAATCCCAAGGCACTCTTGCCCCAGGGGCCATGCGTCTCAGACGCTATGGGAACAAAGAGGTATTGACCTTCCAGTCGCCTGTACTTGAGTGATTTTGCTGTTTCCCTGTGGTTGGCCGCCCCACCTGCTTGATCAGCTCCGAAGTGTACATAGGTGTCAGCCAGGGTGGATACACATGTGTAGTCCCACACCAACTGTCTACCCTCCTTCCATGAGTATATGGTGATGCCATCAGGGCGAAGTGCTGGGAAATCCGGGTTTTGGACCCCTAGGATGCGAGGTTCTCTCTCCGCTGGGCACCTAGCTGAGACGAGGCTTCTCTTGATGATGTCATTGACCTCGTTGTGTCTTGCATGCCAGCCCTTTGTGCTTCCGCAATGCAACCCATGCAGTCCGTATTGGTCTGCTTCCACCCTGTTGCAAATACACTTGTATTCAGTGTGAATTGGGGCACCAAGGCGGAGGGCCACTGCTACACGAAGGGATTCTGGATCTAGGCGCGTGCCCATTGCAGACATGGGTACTGCCAGGAGGAAGTCTCCTGCATGGGGGGCACGAACTGCTCTGAGGCGGGCTTTCTCCTTGTCTGATGTTGCGACGCTTAGCATATATATATATATATATATATATATATATATATATATATATATATATATATATATATATATATATATATATATATATATATAAAAGTTTGTGAGGGTACCACCTCTGGTGCCAATGTGGGGACCCATAGCCTCGGAGAAGAAAATAAAAAGTATTCAGAGGAGACCTTGTGGTTTCTCACTGAACACTAATATTATCTTCTCCTACCACCCCCATTCTTTTGTATGTACACATATATATTTACTTTATTTGAACTTTGTTACAAAAAAGGAGTTACATATGGGTTACATATATATATATATATATATATATATATATATATATATATATATATATATATATATATAATATATATATATATATATATATATATATATATATATATATATATAATATATATATATATATATATATATATATATATATATATATATCACACCAATTCAGGAAAATGAGAGGTAAGCATTGTGTCCATATCTCTACAAATACAAAGCGAAACAGAAGAGAATTTAAACGTATTCAACCGGTTTCGTCCCAGATCTGTGAGGCATTTTTTCTTGTCCGACCACAGACGTAGCCACACATTTGCAATGCTAACCAGCATACATACATTTTCTTCCGTCCTCCCTGGAGAGGGTGAGAGATCTGTTCATATAGTTCAATGATTTACGAACAAAAAACGGGGAGACATGATCACGCTATACAAAATATTTATGGCATTTGTAACGATAAGGACACAAGGCTGAAATGGATCAAGTAACGTTCAAACGACGTTGAATCGACGTTGTTATTAACGTTGACTGACTTTCGCGCACTAACGTTTGTGCAGGGATGATATCATTAGGATAAAACACATAACACAGCCTAACCACGAGGTTGTTAACGTAAATTACGTTGTTTCAACGTTGCAACAACGCAAAATACACTACGTTGTGTGTTCAGGTTATATTTGTGTCTTATATTTTCTGTCTTTTATCGAGAAAATAGTTATTTAAAATGTAAGTAAATAACGAACATAAAATGCTCGTTATTCAGTAAGTCAGAATAACGAGGATTACCCGACCCACTCGTGCAATGATGGTGACCGCGTGTTGGTCTTTCATGGAGCGTTACCAAGTCCTGCGAGGACCCTTATCAAGTCCTGGACTCTTGTCAAGTCCTGGACTCTTGTCAAGTCCTGGACTCTTGTCAAGCCCTGGACTCTTTGTCAAGTCCTGGATCCATTCCAAGCCCTGGGCCATTTGTCAAATCCTGGGACGTTATCAGGTCCTGAACCCCTTTCTAAGGCCTGGACCCTTATCAAGTCGCGTCCTTAACCTTTCTTAACCACTTGGGCTGGACGGTATAGTGACGGTCTCGCTTCATGCAGGTCGGCGTTCAATCCCCGACCGTTCAAGTGGTTGGGCACCATTCCTTCCCCCCCGTCCCATCCCAGATCCTTATCCTGACCCCTTCCAAGTGCTATATAGTCGTAATGGCTTGGCGCTTTCCCTTGATAATTACCTTTAACCTTTCCTGGGGGGGCCTGGCAGATGAGTGGACAGCGCTCAAGGTTCGTAGTCCTGAAGTTCCGGGTTCGATCCCCGGTGGAGGCGGAAACAAATGGACAGAGTTTCTTTCACCCTGATGCACCTGTTACCAATAAATAAAATAGATACCTGGGAGTTAAGACAGCTGCTACAGGCTGCTTCCTTGGGAGGGATGTGTAACAAAAAAGAGGCCTGGTCGAGGACCGGGCCGCGGGGACGCTAAGCCCTGAAATCATCTCAAGATAACCTTCCTTGTATTTGCCAAGACTTAGGCATTACCACATCGCAGCTCGTGTACTCATTGTGGGGGCACATTGACTCAGGGTCATTGACTCAGGGTCATTGACTCAGGGTCATTGACTAAGTGTCATTGACTCAGGGTCATTGACTAAGTGTCATTGACTCAGGGTCATTGACTCAGGAGGTCATATTCTCAGGGTATAATGACTCAGGAGGTCATATTCTCAGGGTATAATGACCCAGGAGGTCATATTCTCAGGGTATAATGACCCAGGAGGTCATATTCTCAGGGTATAATGACCCAGGAGGTCATATTCTCAGGGTATAATGACGCAGGAGGTCATATTCTCAGGGTATAATGACCCAGGAGGTCATATTCTCAGGGTATAATGACCCAGGAGGTCATATTCTCAGGGTATAATGACCCAGGAGGTCATATTCTCAGGGTATAATGACGTAGGAGGTCATATTCTCAGGGTATAATGACCCAGGAGGTCATATTCTCAGGGTATAATGACCCAGGAGGTCATATTCTCAGGGTATAATGACCCAGGAGGTCATATTCTCAGGGTATAATGACCCAGGAGGTCATATTCTCAGGGTATAATGACCCAGGAGGTCATATTCTCAGGGTATAATGACCCAGGAGGTCATATTCTCAGGGTATAATGACCCAGGAGGTCATATTCTCAGGGTTTAATGACCCAGGAGGTCATATTCTCAGGGTATAATGACCCAGGAGGTCATATTCTCAGGGTATAATGACCCAGGAGGTCATATTCTCAGGGTATAATGACCCAGGAGGTCATATTCTCAGGGTATAATGACCCAGGAGGTCATATTCTCAGGGTATAATGACCCTGGCCTTCATGGTGTGACTTGGGGTCGGGCCTTTAACACTCCTGGCGGCCTGTAAAGTCAGAATCAAGTGTTAATGGATATCTTACACGTGGCAATAAATCCCAAAAGGAGGCACAGATTTGTATAGGTATCTGGCGAGTAGAGATGTTAAGTCTCTACGCCCCAGCTGTTGGGAGTTGTGCTGCTGCTGCTGCTGTTTATGCTGAGCTGCTGCTGCTGCTGTTGCTGTTGTTTATGCTGAGCTGCTGCTGCTGCTGTTTATGCTGAGCTGCTGCTGCTGCTGCTGCTGCTGCTGCTGTTTATGCTGAGCTGCTGCTGCTGCTGCTGCTGTTTATGCTGAGCTGCTGCTGCTGCTGCTGCTGATGCTGCTTCTTCTTCTGCTGATGCTGTTAGTGATGCTGATTTGTTGCTACAAATGCTTCTGTTCGCTGCTGATGCTGCTGATGCGGATGCTACTGCTGCCGCTTCTGTTGCTGCTGCATTCGCCACCGCTGCTGTTACTTCACCCATTATCCCCATTTTTCAGTTTTGTTCTCCCCATTGATGGTGCGAGTCTGTGAAGCTCTCCCCCCTCCCCATCCCCCCTCCCCATCCCCCACTACCCCTCGCCTCCTGCGGACATTGTGGCGAGGAATCACACGTCCCAGATCATGGGGCACATCTCCCGCCACGCGCTAGAATTAGTTAGCAATGTAACAATAGCTAATTTGTTAACAATGTTAACGAACAACCTAACTAACCCACAACCACTCATAACTAACCCGCGGCTACAGAAAATATTATGGTATTTAATGAAGATAAGTTCCAGCTCCTAACGCTACGGAAAAAATGAAAATATTAAAAGTAGAAACCGCGTACAAAACGCAGTCAAATAACAGAACGAAAAGGGAATTGTAAAGGATCTGGGTGTACTCATGTCGGAAGACCTTACCTTTAAAGAACACAGTAAAGTAGCCGTCACAACTGCAAGAAAAATGACAGGTTGGATAACAAGAGCTTTTCACGCTAGAGATGATATATTAATGATGATTCTCCTCAAGACGCTAGTGCTCTCTAGAGCAGGAATACTGCTGCACAATGAACAGCTGATTTCAAAGCTGGAGAAATTGCTGACCTGGAGAGCGTGCAGAGAGCCGTTACTGCTAGAATCCACTCAGTAAAACATCTAAACTATTGGGACTATTGGGAAGTGTCTAAATCTGTATTCTCTTAAGCACAGGCGGAAGGATAAGTAATAATTTACAAGTGAAAAATAGTCGAAAGGCTGGTCCCAAATCTGCACACAGAAATAACATCCACATCCCTGGAAACACAAACCGACACTGTCTCTATTTTCCGCTTATTACAACTTGTAATAAAGCGGGGAAACATCTTGGCTTAACGTGTTTATGACGTATTAGAACGTTGTTACAACTTGTTATATTGGTTGTTATAACTGGTTAGGAGGTGTTAAAACTTGTTCGAACGTTGTACCAACGTCGTAGTTTCGGTGTGTGTGATTGGCGGGATATGAGACCAGAAGGCATGGCAGGATGTGCAGAATACCCCCGTGGAAAAGCAGAGGTGCAACAGGTACTCTGAGAGAGAACTCTATCAACATCAGAGGCCCGAGACTGTTCAACACGCTTCCGTTACACATAAGGGACATAACTGGCTGACCCCTCACAGTGTTCAAGAGAGAACTGGATAAGCACCTCCAAAGGATATCTGATCAACCAGGCTGTGGCTCATACTTCAGGCTGCGAGCAGCCGCGTCCAACAGCCTGGTTGACCAGTCCAGCAACGAGAAGGCCTGGTCGAGGGACTGGGCCGCGGGGACGCTAAGCCCCGGAATCTTAATGGCCTCGGGAAAGACAATTCAACCCACCATTCAAAAGTCCGTTCCCCAGTGACCATTCAATCTATCAGAAAGAATCTATAGATTCTGTCATATATATCAGATAGATCATTCTATCAGAATGATAGAATGGCGTCCACTACACACCTGGCGCCCCCACACACGACCCTCCGAGCCAGCCATACAACCCATACAGGCTCCTGTATATAGTCGATGTCAGACCAATTCTGGAAAATGCAGCACTAGCATAGAATCCTTTTCTCGTTAAACACAAAAGGGTTTATGTTTAATATATATCGAAACTGGAGAAAGTTCTGAGAAATGCCACCAGACTAGTCACAGAGATGAGAGGCATGAGCTACGAGGAAAGACAACAGGCGTTAACCCTCACGGCACTGGAAAGGCAAAACAAACAGGGAAGACATGATTACCACATGCAAAATACTTAGGGGAAATAGCAAGGGCAGACAAGGACAGACTACTCTTAACAGGAGTAGTACACGAGCCAGGGGGAGGGGGGGGGGGAGATGGAAACTACCTAAATGAGCCATAGAGACTTTAAAACCAATTATTTAAGTGTCAGA
This sequence comes from Procambarus clarkii, assembly GCF_040958095.1. Classification (NCBI taxonomy): domain Eukaryota; kingdom Metazoa; phylum Arthropoda; class Malacostraca; order Decapoda; family Cambaridae; genus Procambarus; species Procambarus clarkii. The sequence continues at coordinate 29,109,022 of NC_091192.1, forward strand.
GTAGTTAACAGGTGGAATGCACTTGGCAGTGATGTGGTGGAGGCTGACTCCATACACAGTTTCAAATGTAGATATGATAGAGCCCAGTAGGCTCAGGAACCTGTACACCCAGAGCAAGCGTAATAATCTAGCCCCATGGCCAGACTTTTCTTTCCTATCCTGCTCCTTCATATCTCCTCCCGCTTCTCACATTTATCTCCATTTTTCTTCCTTTTATCTCTCTATTTTGTATCTCTTCTTCTTCGTCCGTGATTTATTAGTTGATTCTTTTTTTTGGGTGGGGGAGAGATGGAGGGGGGGGGGGGGGGGGAGTCGTTCCTCGTGTCCCAAACAGCCTTCAAGAGGAAGTGAGGGAGGGAGGGAGGGGTGAGGGAGAGAGAGCAAGGGAGGGAGAGGGTGAGGGAGAGCGAGCGAGGGAGGGAGGGGTGAGGGAGAGAGAGCAAGGGAGGGAGAGGGTGAGGGAGAGCGAGCGAGGGAGGGAGGGGTGAGGGAGAGAGAGCGAGGGAGGGATGAAGGGAGGGAGAATGTGTGTCGGTAGTTAATTTTGTGTCAATAATTTCTATTTTAGGGTCAAGATAATGGAAAGGTAATGATTGAACAGTTGAAGAAAGTGTTAAGTTATGAAAGTAGGCTGGCTGTCCGCCTTGCTATCACGATGTTATGATAGCAGGCAGGGCTGTCCCCCATGCTGACACGATGTTATGATAGCATTCGGGCTGTCCGCCTTGCTGACACGATGTTATGATAGCAGGCGGGCTGTCCACCTTGCTGACACGATGTTATGATAGCAGGCGGGCTGTCCGCCTTGCTGACACGATGTTATGATAGCAAGCGGGCTGTCCGCCTTGCTGACATGATGTTATGATAGCAGGCGGGCTGTTCGCCTCGCTGACACATGTTATGATAGCAGGCGGGCTGTCCGCCTCGCTGACACGATGTTATGATAGCTGGCGGGCTGTCTGCTTTGCTAACATGATGTTATGATAGCAGGCGGGCTGTCTGCCTTGCTGACACAACATGTATATAAGCTGGTTGATAAGATAATGGTGTAAGCTTACTCTCTTTTGAGCTGCGAGTGTAAAATTCTTCACATGTACCTTAACGTATATGGGTGTCTATAGAACATATATGTTCCACATATATATATATGGGTGTCTATAGAAGAAGAAAGTATAGTAGCAACTGTGAATTGCAAACCAAGTTAGCTCTTGTGTGCTATGCAGTATACGAGTTTCTTGCGGTCTGGAAGCGAGTGTGGCTCTGCACGGTAATAGAGTCAGTTAGCGAGTACTGCAGCTCTGAGAGAGACCACAACGCACTAGAAATACTGAGCATACACAACACGGATTATGTACGTGTATACACAAGAACATAAGAACATAAGAACAAAGGTAACTGCAGAAGGCCTATTGGCCCATACGAGGCAGCTCCTATCTATAACCACCCAATCCCACTCATATACTTGTCCAACCCGCGCTTGAAACAATCGAGGGACCCCACCTCCACCACAATTCTGAATGAGACCCGGCGCGGACGTCATACACCAGTGAGCATTGGTATATTAAAACTAGTCGTGTCATTCTTCTTTATATATTCAATTTGATATCTTTTCAGCCAACCAGAGGTCGGCGTTCCTTGTGTGGCAAAATAGTGGGATTAAAAAAACATATATATGTATATATATAACGAACTCCAAGGGTCGTTAGAATGGGGTCGTACCAGGAAGATATAATGGGTAAGGAACACGACTGTTAATAGTTCCTTAAATAGCCCATACGAGTAGTCCAACAAACTTTCTGCATGAACTACCTCAAGGACTATTATATCTCCCCCCCCCCCCCTTCCCGAGGCACTAACTGACTTCATTGAACTCTTCCGTGGTTGGGTGTTCAAGAACTCGCTTCACTATCTGTCTGTCTCACAGCTCTCTGGCACAGACTAAGGAGGACAGATAAAAATGTAAATAATGTATAACCTAACCTAAACTAAACTAACCTTAACTTAACTTAAACAGTCTCCGTGGTGTAGTGGTAAGACACTCTCCTGGCGTTCCGCGAGCGCTTTGTCATGGGTTCGTATCCTGGCCGGGGAGGATTTACTGGGCGCAATTCCTTAACTGTAGCCTCTGTTTAACGCAACAGTAAAATGTGTACTTGGATGAAAAAACGATTCTTCGCGGCAGGGGATCGTATTCCAGGGACCTGCCCGAAATGCTACGCGTACTAGTGGCTGTACAAGAATGTAACAACTCTTGTATATATCTCAAAAAAAAAAAAAAAAACCCTAAACTAAACTAACCTAACCTAACCAGATCGTGTGATGCGGATAATTAGCCTTTTGTTTAACATCACAGATTGCATTACTAAGGACAAAGAAATATAAGAATATATTGTCCCATACGAGGCAGTTCCTATTGGTCCATACGAGGCAGCTCCTATTGGTCCATACGAGGCAGCTCCTATTGGTCCATACGAGGCAGCTCCTATTGGTCCATACGAGGCAGCTCCTATTGGTCCATACGAGGCAGCTCCTATTGGTCCATACGAGGCAGCTCCTATTGGTCCATACGAGGCAGCTCCTATTGGTCCATACGAGGCGGCTCCTATTGGTCCATACGAGGCAGCTCTTATTGGTCCATACGAGGCAGCTCCTATTGGTCCATACGAGGCAGCTTCTATTGATCCATACGAGGCAGCTCCTATTGGTCCATACGAGGCAGCTCCTATTGGTCCATACGAATAAGAAAGAAACCATAGAAAGAACTTTTTCGGTGCCAGAGTAATTAATAAATGGAATGCATTAGAAAGTGATGAGGCTGACTCCACACACACAGTTTTAAATATAGATATGATAGAGCTCAATCAGCTCAGGAACCTGTACACTAGTAGACTGACGGTTGACAGGCGGGACCAAAGAGCCGAAACTGAACCCCCCGCAAGCAGAACTAGGTGAGTACGAGGCAACTCCTACTAGACCCATACGAACCAGCTCCTATTGATATCTGCCCAAACTTATTTACATCCACGTCTTACCTGAGCTCGATAGCAATCTATCCTTTCTCTCATCTTTCACGGAAACACAGAACACACAAGGAACGTCGACCTGGGCTCTGGTTGGTTGAAAAAGATATCAAAAACGGTGTGGCGGATCACGATCTGTAAGATTTCTTGTTATCCTTTAACGATATCATTCTATTTCTCCTACTTTTTGTTGCTTAAGAAAATGCTTGATGGGGCGAGAGTGTGGCCTCGTAACGGCCGAGGTTGGGTGAGGTTAATTGCCTCATAGTGACTATTACGCGCCCCTAATACACGGTAGTGAAGGTGATTTACAACATTTTGGTGATCATTGCCGGCGACTTGAAGGCGTCATTAGAACTCCCTCGGGATATGAAAGTTGCTTGGATCTTCACCCGACGGGACGACCCTACGATTGGGGCGACTTTGGGACGGGGCGACCCTGCGATTAGGGCGACTATGGGACGGGGCGACCCTACGATTAGGGCGACTTTGGGACGGGGCGACCCTGCGATTAGGGCGACTATGGGACGGGGCGACCCTGCGATTGGGGCGACTTTGGGACGGGACGACCCTGCGATTGGGGGGACTATGGGACGGGGCGACCCTGCGATTAGGGCGACTATGGGACGGGGCGACCCTGCGATTGGGGCGACTTTGGGACGGGACGACCCTGCGATTGGGGGGACTTTGGGACGGGGACGACCCTGCGATTGGGGGGACTATGGGACGGGGCGACCCTGCGATTGGGGCGACTTTGGGACGGGGCGACCCTGCGATTGGGGCGACTATGGGACGGGGCGACCCTGCGATTGGGGCGACTTTGCGACGGGGCGACCCTGTGATTGGGGCGACTATGGAACGGGGCGACCCTACGATTGGGGCGACTTTGCGACGGGGCGACCCTGCGATTGGGGCGACTATGGGACGGGGCGACCCTGTGATTGGGGCGACTATGGAACGGGGCGACCCTACGATTGGGGCGACTTTGGGACGGGGCGACCCTGCAACAGGATGCTCATACCGGAAGGGGGGGGGTGGAGAGGATAGAGGATAGAGAAGTTGTGGGTGGGAGAGGGAGTGGAGGGAAAGAAGGAGGAGGGTGGTGGGTGGACGAGGCTGAAGGAATAGGTGGAGGTGGAGTGCTTGGTTGTGGGGTGTAGAAGGAGCTGGTGGGGGTGATGGAGGGGGCGATAAAAGGGGCCGAAGGGATAGAGAAGCGTGATAAGAGAGTAAGAGATGACTAGAAGAGGACGGGACGCGGGAAGAGGGGTGAGGAGAGAGGAGGAGGAGGAATGGAGTACACGATGACTAGTGTAGAATGAAACGTGAAATGAACACGAGAATGGAATAAAGGATGACTGTGGAAATGGCACACGCGTGGAGAGTGAACGTGAGTCGACTGAAGGAATGGGCGGAGAGATTGTCGAAGTGGAGGGGGGAGGGGGTGAGGGGGGAAGTGAGGGGGAGGGGGAAGGGGGGGGAGAAGAGCCTTCCAATCGTCACCGGAAGGCTGGGGGGTGGGGGTGGGGGGGGAAGGGGGAGGGGGTTCAAGTAAAGGCTAGAAGACACCTCAAGGAAAAGTTGAAAGAGGTCTGAAATTAGCCATCAGGAGTGAAAACACGGAAATGAGCATAATACATATTCGTAAGTATATGTGTAAGACAAAAAAAAATATATATATAAAAATTGAGAGGTGGGGGTGGGGGAGAGAGGAGGATGTGGGGCAGAGACGGGGGAAGGAAAGGAGAAAGACAGGAAAGGAACGGGAATAGAAGGGGTGGGAGAGACGGATAGACTGATCGTGGGAAGTGAGGGAGGGAGTGAACGATTTGAGATAGAAGGGAATTAGAAACTGAGGGAGGGGGAAATAAAGAGCCAGCCGGGAGGGGGGAGTGGAGTTGGGGGTTGGGAGGGGAAAAAATAAAGAGCCAGAGGGGGAGTGGGGGGGGGTGGGGGTTTGAGGGGAAATAGGTTTGTTTACATCTTCTCGAGGAACTGGACAAGGAAACCGATATTCAAAGCTGACGAAATGTTCATATTTATCGCCCTCACTCATTTTTGTTTTACAGAGGTCGACGACCAACCACAGTAACGACAAGAGGCTGATAAAGAGAGCAAATGCAACAAGCTACAAGAGTGCTTGAAGCAACTCCAACACGCACAGAACCGCCTGCGTAAATGCGTAACTGTCAGAGTAGTTAAGAAACGCAACGCAAAAAACGTAACTCAATATTAGGCAGAATCATTAGAGCTGTAGCTGATTCCTCAGCAGAGGATTGAGAGGAGGGACCCAAGAGCTGTAGTTCATCCCCCTGCAGGTACACCTTGGTGAGTAAGGGAGTCAGGTGAACACAGACACACACACACACACACCAGTTGAAAGGTGTGTGGTGTGAGTGGGTTGATCTTACCATTTGATTGACAGTTGAGAGGCGGGACCAAAAGGGCCAAATTCAAGATTCTGAAGGGAATTGATAGGGTAGATAAAGACAGTCTATTTAACACAAGGGGCACACGCACAAGGGGACACAGGTGGAAACTGAGTGCCCAAATGAGCCACAGAGATATTAGAAAGAACTTTTTTTGTGTCAGAGTGGTTGACAAATGGAATGCATTAGGAAGTGATGTGGTGGAGGCTGACTCCACACACAGTTTCAAGTGTAGATATGATAGAGCCCAGTAGGCTCAGGAATCTGTACACCTGTTGATTGACGGTTGAGAGGCGGGACCAAAGAGCCAGAGCTCAACCCCCGCAAACACAACTAGGTGAGTGCAACTAGGTGAGTCCACACACACACACACACACACACACACAGTGCCACACAGATACAGTGCCACACAAGAGGCTAGTGCAAAAGTTGGAGATGCAGGCTGGAGTGAGAGGGAAGGTACTCCGGTGGATAGAGGAATACCTAAGCAACAGGAGACAACGAGTCTGTGTGAGGGGTGAGGTCTCAGATTGGCGAGACGTCACAAGTGGAGTCCCGCAGGGGTCAGTCCTTGGACCTATACTGTTTCTGGTATATGTAAATGATCTCCCAGAGGGTATAGATTCGTTCCTCTCAATGTTTGCCGACGATGCAAAAATTATGAGGAGGATTGAAACAGAGGATGATAGTAGGAGGCTACAAGATGACCTGGATAGACTGAGTGAATGGTCCAACAAATGGCTGTTGAAGTTCAACCCGAGTAAATGCAAAGTAATGAAACTAGGCAGTGGAAACAGGAGGCCAGGCACAGGATACAGAATAGGAGATGAAGTACTTAATGAAACAGACAGAGAGAAAGATCTAGGAGTTGATATCACACCAAACCTGTCTCCTGAAGCCCACATAAAGAGAATAACGTCTGCGGCATATGCGAGGCTGGCTAACATCAGAACGGCGTTCAGGAACCTGTGTAAGGAATCATTCAGAATCTTGTACACCACATATGTAAGACCAATCCTGGAGTATGCGGCCCCAGCATGGAGCCCGTACCTTGTCAAGCACAAGACGAAGCTGGAAAAAGTCCAAAGGTATGCTACTAGACTAGTCCCAGAACTAAGAGGCATGAGTTATGAGGAAAGGCTGCGGGAAATGCACCTCACGACACTGGAAGACAGAAGAGTAAGGGGGGACATGATCACAACCTACAAAATCCTCAGGGGAATCGACCGGGTAAACAAGGATGAACTTTTCAACACTGGTGGGACGCGAACAAGGGGACACAGGTGGAAGCTGAGTACCCAAATGAGCCACAGAGACGTTAGAAAGAACTTTTTCAGTGTCAGAGTAGTTAGCAAATGGAATGCATTAGGAAGTGATGTGGTGGAGGCTGACTCCATACACAGTTTCAAATGTAGATATGATAGAGCCCAATAGGCTCAGGAATCTGTACACCAGTTGATTGACGGTTGAGAGGCGGGACCAAAGAGCCAGAGCTCAACCCCCGCAAGCACAATTAGGTGAGTACAATTAGGTGAGTACACGTAATAGTAACAGAACGAGGGGACCTGAGTGGAAGCAGGAAACTCAGATGAGTCACAGAGATATTAAGAAGTATTCCTTTAGCGTGAGAGTAGTGGAAAAATGGAATGCACTTAAGGAACAAGTTGTGGAAGCAAACTCTATAATTTTAGAATTTTAGAATAATATAACACACACACACACACACACACACACACACACACACACACACACACACACACACACAGTAACAAGACCCTTCAGATAACAAGCGTTGATGGAGACAACTAATATCTCTGAGGGCACCACAACACTTGCGGAGTTGTCTTACACACCGGAGGTGATCATACGGGGTTGAGAGAGAGAGACAGACAGACAGACAGACAGACAGACAGACAGACAGACAGACCCATTAACCCTAACACAACAAATCCCACACATGTTAAGATGGCTCCCAGCGTCCAAGACAGTGACGCCAACGCTACTCACGCCCCACAATAAAATAAAATGAAAAATTAAATAAATCCCACTCCAATGGACAGAACCAAACCCGCTGTCCATTTTGATAGGTTATGCCGACTTATGTAAATTAATCCACAGAAAACGAGAGTGATTTGCCAACAGCAATCTTTAAATTTAATTTTTTCCACGCAGAAGAGGCACCACGCGCGGAATAATTTAGCGATGAATTAAGACTGGAGGATCGGATAGCAAAAAGGTGGAAGAGTAGACAGCTGTAAATAGAGAGAAAGAGAGAGAGAGAGAGAGAGACGTGGAGAGGCCCCGCTAAATATACAGATGTTGTAAGCACTGCTCCTTACAGTGGCTGAGGATCGCTGGTTCTTGCGAATCCCTCCCTCCCCCCCCCCCCCCACTGACACGATTGGGCACACGCCATAAACACATTATTACCAGTAAGAATTTGATTATTATTATTATTTTTATTATTACATCTAATTCACAAATGGAACGGATGTTAGTGTGTGGATTTTTTTTTTTGCTGGGCTAATGCGTATGTTCTACAATAGTCTATTGATCTATTCATCAGATGTCTATTAATCTATTCATCACCAGTCTATATGATCTATGATTTCCACCATTCTTCACGAAGATCTAAGAACCTAGATCTAAGTTCTTCACAAATAATGATCTATAGTTCTTTAACATGTTCAAGAATCTATGTTCTTCACCAGTTCAAGAACTTCACCAGTCAAAACTATCTATGTTTTTCCATACATATAAAAATAACATGTTAATTATCAGTCAATATCATCCATGTCTTTGTTTCTGTCAATAAGATTTATGTTGCATTTAACAATATAATAAATTACTTGCGTTGCAAAATCCGCAAGGCCTTCTGATATTCAGTACTGTATTATCGCCGAGGTTAAAAAAAAAATCTAATTGGAAATTCAGTTGCCTGTACAGGTGAGTCTGAAGAATGCTAATACACTCATTTGCCTTAATGCAGTACAGGTGTTTGTCTCAGGTGGAAGTTACCTGCCTTAAAATACCTAACCTGAAGAAGAAAAACGTCTACTACGGGCTCACCATAGCCCGTGCTACTTGGAACTTTTTGTTCCAAGGAGCGAATCTTAAACACCAACAACAACCTAACCTGAAGGTAATTACCTGAAACCTGAAGGTAATTACCTGAAGCGATTACCTTTCAGGATGGCTATATAACCCTACTGAAACTTGGCTAAGCTAACTTAAAATTCAAATAATAATAATTATGTGAATAATATTCATGGTGGGGTGATTCAGTTTTAAAATATAGGTAACAGGGGGACATAAGCTGTAAATAAACTGTGAAAGAGAAAAATCCCACGTGAGTAATTGGAAGCCTTGCATGTGACGGCATATATATATGAACACGAGGTCTTGAGGCACTCATTCACTGACCTATAGTGCCCTCTCTGACAGGCAGGTGACTGTACATTATAATATAATCTTTACAGGTATGCTGTGGAGTTCACGACAGTTCATTATATCTTCTACGTACTATTTGTGTTTCACACACACACACACACACACACACACACACACACACACACACACACACACACACACACACACACACACACACACACACACACACAGGGGTCTGCTAGCTGAGCGGACAGCGCGCTGGACTCGTAATTCTGTGGCCCGGGTTCGATTCTTGGACCAGGCAGAAACAAATGGGCAAAGTTTCTTTCACCTTAATGCTCCTGTTACCTAGCAGTAAATAGGTACCTGGCAGTTAGACAGCTTCTTCCTGTGTGTGTGTATGTGTGTGTGTGTGTGTGTGTGTGTATGTGTGTGTGTGTGTGTGTGTGTGTGTGTGTGTGTGTGTGTGTGTGTGTGTGTGTGTGTGTGTGTGTGTGTGTGTGTGTGTGTGTGTGTGTGTGTGTGTGTGTAAAAAAAAATTAGTTAGTAGTTAGTAACAGTTGATTGACAGTTGAGAGGCGGGCCGAAAGAGCAAAGCTCAACCCCCCGCAAGCAGAACTAAATTAATACTAGGTGAATACACACACACAAAGATCCTCCAAGAAGACTTGAACAGGTTGCAGAGATGGTCAGAAAAATGGCTACTGGAGTTCAACACGAGCAAATGTAAAGTTATGGACATGGGATCAGGTGATAGGCGACCAAAGGGACAGTGGCAGGGGAACTGCCTACCTGTGACGATTCGAGAAAGAGACCTAAGAGTGGACGTAACACCTAATCTAACCTCTGAGGCACATATATAAATAGGATAACGACAGCAGCGTACTCTACACTGACAAAAGTTAGAAACTCATTCAGAAACCCAAGTGAGGAGGCTTTTATGGCGCTTTACACTGCCTACGTGAAGCTAGTCTTAGAGTATGCCACGGCATCATGGAGTCTCCACCTGAAGAAACACATAAGGAAACTGAAAACGGTCAGAAGTTTGCGACGAGGCTCGTCCCAGAATTACGAGGGATGGGGTATGAGGAGCGCCTGAAGGAACTGAACCTTACAATACTAGAAAAGAGAAGGGAGAGGGGAGGATATGATTGGAACGTATAAAATACTCAGGGGAATTGACAAAGTGGAAATAGTCGAAATGTTCACACGTAATAATAACAGAACGAGGGGACATGGGTGGAAGCTGGAAACTCAGATGAGTCACAGAGATGTTTGGAAGTTTTCTTTTAGCGTGAGAGTAGTGGGGAAATGGAATGAACTTAAGGAGCAGGTTGTGGAAGCAAATTCTATTCACAATTTTAAAACCAGGTATGATAGGTAAATGGGACAGGAGTCATTGCTGTAAACAACCGATAGCAAGAAAGGCGGGATCCAAAAGTCAATGCTCGATCCTGCAAGCACAAATAGGTGAGTACACACCTCACATCCCACCCCACGACCATCCTCCCCCCCCAATCACCAGCCCCCCCCCAACAGTAGAGACCCTCTCCAAACCATGCCCCCCCCCCCCCTCCGTGCTCCCTGACCCCAGGACCCCCCAAGTCCTCCTTCCACAAACCCCTTCCTCAACCCCAGGCCCTCCCCAGTACCCCCACCCCAAGCACTCCTTCCTACCACACCCGCTCCCTCCCGACCCCAGACCCCCAGGTCCCCCCTTCCCCCCAGAACACCTGACCTCCCTGCCCCTCCACCCCAGTATCCCCCTTCATTTTCTAACCAATGATCTCCCCTTCCCCCTTCCACATTCCCCTCCTGCTCCCCCATCCCATGCCCAAATACCCCAACCTCAGACCCTCTCAGTTACACCACCCCAGACCCTCCTAGCTTCCCATACGGGATCCTCCCAGCCCCCTCTCACCCCAGACCCCCCCCCCCCCACGTCCTTCTTCCTTGACCCTACCACCCCAGACACCCCTTGTCCCCTTACTCCAGTGGAATCAACAGAAACTGAGGATGGAATGAAGATAGTCAGTTTCAAGGTAATGTATTGAAACATAGGTGGGATTACAAGCAAGGCAAGTGAACTTAGGGAAAGAGCACAAGAAGGGAACCCGGATGTATTTGGACTCATGGAAACAAAACTCTCAGGAATCATAACGAATGCATTGTTTCCCCAGGACTACACTGTAATAAGGAAAAAAAGGAAAGGAAGGGGAGGAGGATGAGTGGCCTTACTGATAAGAAAGGAATGGAGTTTTGAGGAGATAGTTATCCCAGGCTGAGAGGGGGTTCAAAGACTACATAACAGACACCATGACAATGGGAGGACCAAGAGTAGTAGTAGCAGTGATATATAACCCACCACCAAATGACAGAAGACCCAGGCAAGAGTATGACAGAAACAACATGGCAGTTAACACTAAAATTGAGAGAGCAGCCACTGATGCTTGTAGAAATAGATCCCATCTGCTCATCATGGGGGACTTCACGGAATGATAGACTGGGAGAACAAGCAACCGCATGGAGGTAAGGAAACATGGAGAGCTAAACTATTGGAAGTGGCGACAGGAAACTTTTTAAGTCAGCATGTTAGGGAACCCACAAAGATGAGAGAAAACGATGAACCAACGAGACTCGACCTGGTCTTCACTCTGAATGACTCCGACATAAGGAAAATCGGTTTCGAAGCCCCCGTGGGAATGAACGATCACAGTGTACTGATGTTTGAGTATCTGGTCGAAGTAGAGTTAATGTACTCAAGAAAAGGACCAGAAAACAAAAGGCTGGCATTCCGAAAGGGAAACTATGAGGAGATAAGAAAATTCCTAACCATTGGAAGCTGCCTCGTATGGACCAATAGGATCTGCCTCGTATGGACCAATAGGAGCTGCCTCGTATGGACCAATAGGAGCTGCCTTGTATGGACCAATAGGAGTTGCGTCGTATGGTCCAATAGGGGCTGCCTCGTATGGACCAATAGGAGCTGCCTCGTATGGACCAATAGGGGCTGCCTCGTATGGACCAATATTATATATTGGTCCATACGAGGACCAATATATATCAATGTGTTATATTATCATAGCAATATGGGTGTTATATTATCATAGCAATATGGAAGTTGTAGTGAAGGACCTGGTGACTCTAGTGGGAGCCCTGAGGACAGAGTTGGACTCTCTGCGGGAGGAGGTGCGTCAGCTTAAAAAACAACGAGAAGTAACGAAGGAGGAGACCAGCAGTAAAGGGACCTCGTCTTGGAGAGTTGCGAAAGACAGGGGCCTTAAGAAGACTTTGATAAAGCCGCCTTCAAACGCCATAGCAACTTCAAATTCATTTGACGTTTTGGAGGACGAGTGCTGTGGAGAGACTGTGGATCGCGCAAAAGGGAAAGCAACGAAGAGAAAGGAAGCGCAGGCCCCTCAGAAAGTAAAGGAAGTACCTAAGCAAACATTAGTTGTGGGAGATTCCCAGATAAGGTATTTGGATAGAACGTTTTGTGCTAGAGATAGGGGGAACAGGTTAAGGGTTTGCTATCCCGGAGCTGGCATTGGTGATATTATAAACAACATGAATGATATTATGGCTGGTAATGGGAACAATCCCATTATTTGCATTAGCGTGGGAGGAAATGATGTTGGTCGAGTCAGGAGTGAGGAACTGATTCAGAGGTATAAAACAGCCATAGAGTTAGTTAGGAGCAAGGGAGGAATCCCGATCATATGTGGCATTCTTCCAAGAAAAGGAGTGGGAAATGAATGGATATCGAGGGCACTTGGTGTCAATTGCCGGCTGGAAAGATATTGCAAATCAAATGCAATATCTTTCATAGACAACTGGGAACACTTCTATGGAAGAAATGAAATGTATGCTCGTGATGGGGTGCATCTATCGAGAGCTGGGGTTGTTGCTGTTGCGAACTCGCTAGAAGAAGTGGTTAGAGGTGTTTGTTTGGGTTTAAACTGTTAGTAGATAGAGGTATGGGAATTGATTTGGAGGAAGGAGGTAATAAAAGTATGTGTTTGTGGGAGAAAGGAATTGGCAAAACGATCAGGGAAAGAGAAGGTCCGCAAAATAACAATTCACTTAGGGTATATTACACTAACAGTAGAAGTCTAAGAAATAAAATTAACGAATTAAATGCTCTTGTCTGCACAGAAAAAATAGATATTATTGCACTTACCGAAACGTGGATGAATGTAGAAAATAGAGAACTATTAGCTGAATATCAAATATATGGATTTAAACTATTTCACACAGATAGATATATTAGACGAGGAGGTGGAGTAGCCATATATGTTAGGGACAATTTGAAATGTAGTCTCAAAGAGGGAATCAAAACAGAGCCACACACAGAAACTATTTGGATTGAATTAAACGAAAAAGCTAATAATATTATAATAGGAGTAATATATAGGCCACCAAATTTAGACAGAATGGAAGCAAAGCATCTATGGGATGAAATATCTAGAGCATCTAGATCTAACAGTATTTATGTCATGGGTGACTTTAATTTTAGCAGAATAAACTGGTTGAACAAAACAGGGAATAGTGAAGCAGAAGATTTTCTAGAATTAATTGACGATTGCTTTCTTACGCAACACATTAAGGAACCAACACGGGAAAATAATATTTTAGATTTAGTGTTAACTAACAGGGAAACGCAAATTAATGACATCGAAATAGGGAGTGAGCTAGGGAGCAGTGATCACAAAGAAATCAGATTTAGCATAGAATGGAATAGACCAGTAGGAGAAAATTCTGTTAAAGTGCCAGATTTTCGAAAAGCTGATTTTAATAGCCTAAGAAATTTTTTGGGTCAAATTGATTGGAAAGGCTTGGGTATGGGGTGTGGGCCGGTCTTGGAGCGAGACATGAACCCAGCGATAGGTGACTTAAATGGGGATTTCGATGTGGATTCAATATATAACTTATTTAAGAATATTCTAAACAAAGCACAGGAACGTAGTATACCATACAAATTGAATAGATCGTATACTAATGACCCAAAGTGGATAACAAAGAATTTGAAGAACCTTATAGGTAAAAAGAGAGCTTGGTACAAAAGGATTAAAAATGGGGAGGTCACTTTAGAACAGGAATTCGTACAACTGGTTAGAAATGTTAAAAAAGAGATAAGGAAAGCAAAAAGAAACTATGAAGTTCGCATAGCAGGGCAAGCAAAGACAAATCCTAAAGGGTTTTTTCAGTTATATCGTACTAAGACTAGGGAAAGGATAGGTCCATTAAAAACTGAGACAGGTCAAATAACAGATAGTGATGAAGAGATGAGTAGTATTTTTAATAAATATTTTGTATCTGTATTTACTAAAGAGGAACTTAACAATATGCCTTCAGCCGAACAAGTCTATGTGGGTGGGGACGAGGACAGGTTGACGAGTTTAGCAGTTACCAGGGAGGATGTTCTTAAACAAATAGTAAAACTCAAACCAAACAAATCCCCAGGGCCGGATGAAGTGTTTGCCAGGGTGCTTAAAGAATGCAAAGAGGAGCTTTGTGACCCACTGTCAACCATATTTAATAAATCAATAGAGTCAGGCAGAGTGCCAGAGTTTTGGAAAGTTGCTAATGTGATACCAGTTTTTAAGAAAGGAGATAGATCACTTGCGTCTAACTATCGACCAATTAGCCTAACGTCTATTGTGGGAAAGTTACTCGAATCTATAATAGCAAATAAAATTCGTCTTCATCTTGAAAAACATAAATTAATAATTGAGTCGCAACATGGTTTTATAAATGGCCGTTCATGTTTAACAAATTTGTTATCTTTTTATTCTAGCATTGTTGAGGCAGTTGATAGTGGTAAGGATTGCGATGTTGTATACCTTGACTTTAGCAAAGCTTTTGATACAGTGCCACATGAAAGACTGATTAAAAAGATAGAGTCTCATGGTATTGGGGGTGCTATATTAAGCTGGATTAGGGCATGGCTATACCAAAGGAAACAGAGAGTTAGTATAAATGGAATCAAGTCAGAGTGGGAAAATGTTGTAAGTGGAGTGCCTCAAGGCTCTGTCCTGGGACCTCTGTTGTTTATAATATATATAAATGATTTAGATTCAGGTTTGAGTAGCAACATTTGCAAATTTGCCGATGATACGAAAATCGGTAGGGAAATTAATTCGGAGGAGGACTCACTATCACTTCAAGTTGATCTAGATAGGGTTTTGAAATGGTCAAAGGATTGGCAGATGCAGTTTAATGCTGATAAATGTAAAGTTCTGAGGTTAGGTAATGATGATAGAGTTACAAGATACGAGCTAGATGGTGTTGTGATTGCGAAGTCGGATTGCGAAAGGGATCTGGGAGTTATGATTAGTAAGAATTTAAAACAAAAGGATCAATGCATAAATGTTCGTAATAAGGCAAATCGGACACTTGGATTTATTAATCGCAGCGTTAGTAACAAGACACCTGGTGTGGTTCTCAAGCTATATCTTGCTCTAGTTAGGCCCCATTTAGATTATGCAGTTCAGTTTTGGTCGCCATATTATAGAATGGATATAAATTCACTTGAACGTGTCCAGCGTAGGATGACTAAGTTAATTCCCCAAATTAGAAATCTTTCATATGAAGAAAGATTAACAAAGCTTAAGTTGCATTCACTGGAAAGGCGAAGAGTTAGGGGTGACATGATAGAGGTTTACAAGTGGATGAATGGACATAACCGGGGGGATATTAATAGGGTATTAAAAGTATCAACACAGGACAGAACACGAAACAATGGATATAAATTGGATAAGTTTAGATTTAGGAAAGACTTGGGTAAATACTGGTTCAGTAACAGGGTTGTTGATTTGTGGAACCAATTGCCGCGTAACATTGTGGAGGTGGGGTCCCTCGATTGTTTCAAGCACGGGTTGGACAAGTATATGAGTGGGATTGGGTGGTTATAGAATAGGAGCTGCCTCGTATGGGCCAATAGGCCTTCTGCAGTTGCCTTTGTTCTTATGTTCTTATGTTCTTAATAGGAGCTGCCTCGTATGGACCAATAGGATCTGCCTCGTATGGACCAATAGGAGCTGCGCCGTATGGACCAATAGGAGCTGCCTTGTATGGACCAATAGGAGTTGCGTCGTATGGTCCAATAGGAGGTGCCTCACATGGACCAATAGGAGCTGCTTCGTATGGAGCAATAGGAGTTGCCTCAAATAGACAAATAGGAGCTGCCTCGTATAGACCCATAGGATCTCCCTCATATGAACCGATAGGACCTGCCTCATATGGGCCAATAGGAGCTGCCTCATATGGACCAATAGGAGCTGTCTCGTATGGACCAACAGGAGCTGTCTCGTATGGACCAATAGGAGCTGTCTCGTATGGACCAACAGGAGCTGTCTCGTATGGACCAATAGGAGCTGTCTCGTATGGACCAATAGGAGCTGTCTCGTATGGACCAACAGGAGCTGCCTCGTATGGACCAACAGGATGTGTCTGATATGGACCAATAGAAGCTATAGTTTCCTGTGTTCTAACGTTCTTGTATGTGAAGCCAGGCAACGCTGGCCGGCGTGGTGTAATACTAATAACTGCAGTCAAATTAATTTTCCTAATAAACATAATGATAATAAACATAATAATAATAATAATAATAATAATAAATAAATAAATGCATAGTTATTCTTCAGTTAGTGGTATTTAGTGTTGAGTGTGAGCTAGTTAGAGTGCACTGTAGAGGTGTCAAGTATGCAACATACAATCTGATTTTAATTTTGTTGCTACATTTCCTCACATCAAAGGCTGGTAGGCTGGTTAGTTCTATATCTCTTTCTCTGCGCACGTATGTTTATGTCCGCGCGCGCGTGTGTGTGTGTGTGTATTCACCTAGTTGTGTTTGCGGGGGTTGAGCTTTGCTCTTTCGGCCCGCCTCTCAACTGTTTACTAACTACTTTTTTTTCTCCACACCACACACACATCCCAGGAAGCAGCCCGTGACGGCTGACTAACTCCCAGGCACCTATTTACTGGTAGGTAACAGGGGCGTTCAGGGTGAAAGAAACTTTGCCCATTTGTCTCTGCCTGGTGAGGGAGTCGAACTCGGGCCACAGAATTACGAGGCCTGCGCGCTCTCCACCAGGCTACCAGGCCCCCCCACCCCGTATGGACCGTATAGGAGTGTGTGTGTGTGTACTCACCTAGTTGTACTCACCTAGTTGTACTCACCTAGTTGTGTCTGCAGGATCGAGCATTGACTCTTGGATCCCGCCTTTCGAGCATCGGTTGTTTACAGCAATGACTCCTGTCCTATTTCCCTATCATACCTGGTTTTAAAATTATGAATAGTATTTGCTTCCACAACCTGTTCCTGAAGTGCATTCCATTTCCCCACTACTCTCACACTAAAAGAAAACTTCCTAACATCTGTGACTCATCTGAGTTTCAAGCTTCCATCCATGTCCTCTCGTTCTGTTACTATTCCGTGTGAACATTTCGTCTATGTCCACTCTGTCAATTCCTCTGAGTATCTTATACGTTCCTATCATGTCCCCCCTCTCCCTTCTTCTTTCTAATGTCGTAAGGCACAGTTCCCTCAGGCGCTCTTCATACCCCATCCCTCGTAGCTCTGGGACGAGTCTCGTTGCAAACCTCTGAACCTTTTCCAGTTTCATTATATGCTTCTTCAGATGGGGACTCCATGATGAGGCGGCATACTCTAAGACTGGCCTTACGTAGGCAGTGTAAAGCGCCCTAAATGCCTCCTTACTTAGGTTTCTGAATGATGTTCTAACTTTTGCCAGTGTAGAGTACGCTGCTGTCGTTATCCTATTAATATGTGCCTCAGGAGATAGATTAGGTGTTACGTCCACCCACAGGTCTCTTTCACGCGTCGTTACAGGTAGGCTGTTCCCCTTCATTGTGTACTGTCCCTTTGGTCTCCTATCTCCTAGTCCCATTTCCATAACTTTACATTTGCTCGTGTTGAATTCTAGTAGCCATTTCTCTGACCATCTCTGCAATCTGTTCAGGTCCTCTTGGAGGATCCTGCAATCCTCATCTGTCACAACTCTTCTCATCAACTTTGCATCATCCGCAAACATCGACATGTAGGACTCTACGCCTGTAAACATGTCGTTAACATATACAAGAAATAGAATTGGTCCCAGCACCGATCCTTGTGGTACTCCACTTGTTACTGTTCGCCAGTCCGACTTCTCGCCCCTTACCGTAACTCTTTGGCTCCTTCCTGTTAGGTAGTTCCTTATCCATTCTAGGACCTTTCCCCCCACCCCCGCCTGCCTCTCGAGCTTGAACAGCAGTCTCATGTGCGGTACTGTATCAAAGGCTTTTTGGCAGTCCAGAAATATGCAGTCTGCCCAACCATCTCTGTCCTGTCTTATCCTCGTTATTTTATCATAGAATTCCAGAAGGTTTGTTAGGCACGATTTCCCTGTCCAGAACCCATGTTGATGTTTGTTCACAAACCTAATGTTCTCCAGGTGTGCAACCAGTCGCAGCCTAATTATTCTTTCCAGTATTTTACAGGGGATGCTTGTCAGTGATACAGGTCTGTAGTTAAGTGCCTCCTCCCTATCTCCTTTCTTGAAGATCGGCACGACATTTGCCTTCTTCCAGCAACTGGGCAATTCTCCTGACATAAGTGACTCATTAAAGATCATTGCCAGAGGCACGCTGAGGGCCTGTGCTGCTTCTTTTAGTATCCACGGTGATACTTTGTCTGGTCCAACTGCTTTAGTTGCATCTAGAGTTGTCAACTGTTTCATTACCTCCTCTGCTGTCACCTCTATATCTGATAGTCTTTCATCTAGGGTAACCCCTTCCAACAATGGGAGCTGCTCAGGCTCGGTAGTGAACACTCCATGGAAACTGGCATTCAGTGCCTCGCAGATTTCCTTGTCACTTTCAGTATATGCCCCCTCTGTCTTCCTTAGTCTTGTCACTTGGTCGTTCACCGACATTTTTCTTCTTATATGACTGTGTAGTAACTTAGGTTGTTTTTTCGCTTTGATTGCAATATCGTTCTCATAGTCCCTTATGACTATGTGTGACTCCCTTATGAGTCCCTTATGTGTGTGTGTGTGTGTGTGTGTGTGTGTGTGTGTGTGTGCATGCGTCTGCGTGCGTGTGTGTGTGTGAGTGAACACCCCCAGCAGTGACTCTCATTAGCAAGACTTGCTTATCATGCTTGTGTCACGTGTTCATCTCAACACCAGACATGGATTACGGGACCACCACAACACATAAAATCATTTAACTGTGCAGGTATACACAGCAGCAGCAGCAGTAGCCAGGCGGAGACGACAACACCGGGAGGGAACAGTAAGCCTTCGATCTAATACCACCAAACCATTTATTTAATAAAAATTTTGGGGGAGAATGTGACCAGAAGTATAGCAAATATTTACCCATCAAATTTGTGTAGTAACTCAGCACACACACGCAACGTAACCGCGACGTTACTGGGCTCCTTTTGTTGATGTTACTACAAGGTTGTAACAACGTTTAAAAACGTTTTGCTTATATTGTGTGTTTGATGATGAAGACCTGATGTTATTGTGTGGTTATCTAGTTCGGGAATTTTTAAACACTAAAATACTAGAGGATAACGGATTTTAATATTTAATTAAAACAAATATATATATATATATATATATATATATATATATATATATATATATATATATATATATATATATATATGTATATATATATATATGTTGTACCTAGTAGCCAGAACGCAGTTCTTGGTGGCCTGCTATGCAAGGCTCAATTTGCCTAATAAGCCAAGTTTTCCGGAATTTTAATATTTTTCTAATTTTTTTCGTATGAAATGATAACGTTATTCATTTAATTTTGTATGAGCTAATATTATTTTTAATTTGAGTTAAAACTAACGCAGATATATGACTGAACCTAACCAACCCTTCCTAACTTAACCTAACCTATCTTAACCTAACCTAAACTAACATAACTAAATCAATAATTCATGTTCTTAATATAATATAATAATAATACTTAAAATATACCAATAGGAAACAATTTATTAAAAATAATGAAAATCACTCGGCCTATTAGGCAAATTGGGCCTTGCATAGTAGGCCGAGAAGTGCGTTTTGGCTACTAGGTACGACATTTTATATATATCAATCCAAGGGTGTTTGGCTTCGCGTCTCTCATTACTGTAGAGTCAGTAGATTTGTAGACTTTGTTCGATATTTATCTATTTATTTATAATAACGTCTTTTGGTAATGACTAGACTTTTTTAGCAAGTCTTGCAAAAAGTAACTATACTTTACCGAAAGGTAAATTTTAATGTGTGTGTGTGTATTTTTGGCTGGTTTATGTATACAATTGGTTGAGATATGGCATATGTGTATTATGAAGCTTGAAAACCTTTGAACGTGTGTGTGTGTGTGTGCGTGTGTGTGTGTGTGTGGCCCTCTACCCATCAGACGGAACTAATTTGCCTCGCTCCTTGCAATGAAATATGTACAAGTCTTCAAACTTGATACATTAACTGTGATCCGACTGAACAGCAAGAAGTTACCACCCAATAAGATATCACGTAACTCATTCAGCCTTTTATTATTAAAGGCTGAGAGGCGGGACCCGAGAGCTGAATCAGGGGGCTCCCCCGCAAGTACAACTAGGTAAATACAACTAGGTAAGTACCACCAATAATGCAGTTCGGGAAAATGCATGTTCATAATCTTAAGAGGTGCATTTTACTAGTTGCTGTTCTCTGTCTTTTACAAGGAACCATTTAAGTCAGCGTGTTCTTGTCGCTGGACGAAAGCTATCACTACGTGTACGGCCTGTTCCCCGAACAATGAGGTGCTATAAAACGATTTTGCTTGCTTTTTGGCTTTAGAAATATTGCAATCCTTTTGCGTCTTCTATTTCTTCTTCTCCCCTCTCTGTTTGTCCTCGTGTTCTGAAATTGATTTTTTTCCCTTAATTATTCCCCCGTTCTTGCTGTTTCTCAAGTCTCTTCCTTCAAAGACTCGGCCACAGCTCATCTGGATGTGAAGATCCCGGGGAGCCGGTGGTTCAATGAACGGGTTTTAACAAATCATTTTTACCTCCGCTGGACGCGACTATGGTCGTCGAGGGTATGAGAGCACGGGCGTCGGCTTGAGGACCTCGGGAGGGTGCTGGTGGTCATCTGGTGGTGGCTGAGAGAGCGAGGTAAGATGATGGGTTTAGTGGTGTCTTGGGTGTGGGGGGTTGTGGGTGTGTAAGTGGGTGGATGTGTGTGTGTGTTGGGTGTGGGTGTGAGTGAGTGGGTGTGTCGGGTGTGTGTGTGTGTGTGTGTCGGGTGTGGGTGTGAGTGAGTGGGTGTGTCGGGTGTGTGTGTGTGTGTGTGTGTGTGTGTATGTGTGTGTGTGTGTGTGTGTGTGTGTGTGTGTGTGTGTGTGTGTGTGTGTGTGTCGGGTGTGTGTGTGAGAGGGGAGGTAATACTACCCCCATTGCTTCCTTGATAGTTTCTCGTCTTCACAAAATTCGACTTGAGAATGGTCCAGGACGGACCGAAACGTCGTCGTCCCTTCATTTTCTAGTGTGTGGATTGGTCAACAACCAACTTCACAAAATTCCCTCATAATTCCAAATTGTCTGAATAAATTAAGACGAATAACGTGAGAGAGGGCTGCAAGCCCCCGAACCCCCACTCCCACTATCACACATACACTGCAGAAGTAGAATTTTTTTATGGAAGAATCTATCGAAATTAACGTTGATGACAAGGAAATGTACATTTCTGTCAAAAATATCTTTCACGACTCTTCCAGTTTTTGGGAAAACAAGTTCCTATACAGTAGTTAAACAGTAAGGAGGCAGGGAACAGAAAGAGAGAGAGAGAGAGAAAGAGAGAAGAGTGAACACAGCTGAAGCCCAACACAAGTAATGCCGAGGAAGAGCTGTGAAGCTAAAACAAATTGGCAATAGGCTAATTGACAGAAGGAATTCATTAAGAGAGACTTGGGGCGTGCGGAGGGAATTTGAATGTTTCTAAAACAAGGGTGGACCAATTAATGTGTTGGATGCCGCCACACAATTGCTGCTCAGCGGTGGATAACGAAAATAGGTAGAAACAAATAGGTTAACGTACGCGCTCACCAACGGGCGAATTAACACACACACACACACACACACACACACACACACGCACACACACACACACGCACACACACACACACACACACACACACCCACACCCACACACACACACACACACACACACACACACACACACACACGCACACACACACACACACACACACACACACACACACGAACGACAGCACGCATCTCGTTAATGCCTAAAATATTAATAGCAAATACATTATTGTTTGACGATGTAAATACATTATTGTTTGACGCGTTTTAAATACATCACGGAATTTAACTATGTGTCATACGTCATTGTATTTCTCCTTGTGTCATACGTCATTGTATTTCTTTTATACATTGTATTATTCCCATCCAAGACCGTTCCCATCTGGTTAGTTCTCTTCTGTATCTTGAGTATGTGAAGTATTATTAAATGCGAAACTGTGCCAATGGCTGTGGCAATTAGAAGAATGGTCTCGTATGGACCAATAGGAGCTGCCTCGTATGGACCAATAGGAGCTGCCTCGTATGGACCAATAGGAGCTGCCTCGTATGGACCAATAGGAGCTGCCTCGTATGGACCAATAGGAGCTGCCTCGTGTGAGCCAACAAGTGCTGCCTCGTATGGACCAATAGGAGCTGCCTCGCACGGACCAGTAGGAGCTGCTTCGTATGGACCAATAGGAGCTGCCGCGTATGGACCAATAGGAGCTGCCTTGTATGGACCAATAGGAGCTGCCTCGTATGGACCAATAGGAGCCGCCTCGTATGGACCAATAGGAGCTGCCTCGAATGGACCAATAGGAGCTGCCTCGTATGGACCAATAGGAGCTGCCTCGAATGGACCAATAGGAGCTGCCTCGTATGGACCAATAGGAGCTGCCTTGTATGGACCAATAGGAGCTGCCTCGTATGGACCAATAGGAGCTGCCTTGTATGGACCAATAGGAGCTGCCGCGTATGGACCAATAGGAGCTGCCTTGTATGGACCAATAGGAGCTGCCGCGTATGGACCAATAGGAGCTGCCTTGTATGGACCAATAGGAGCTGCCGCGTATGGACCAATAGGAGCTGCCTTGTATGGACCAATAGGAGCTGCCTTGTATGAGCCAATAGGAGCTGCCTCGTATGGGCCAACAAGCATCCTGCCATTTTATCTTACTCGTATGATCGCATCGTTTGCTCTGTCTTCTTATCATCAATTAGCGCCCATAGGTTCAATAGGCACGACATATCCCCCCCCCCTGGTTAGTAAACAGCTCAGCAACAGTAACAGCAACATTTTCCACGTAAGTCGCAGCAGTTCGCTCCTCCGTACGGAACGACACACACACACATTTCTCAGTAGCCAGAAGTTTGTCTCAGGAGATCCTCCCAAGTATAACCTCTGAATCCCCCAGACAGGTGTATCTTATGTGTGCTAGGAGAGACAGGTGTGTGATGTAAACCACACCTGCAACTTCTGGCGTCTTGGGGGTATTTAGAGCGTCAAGTGACGACCACTTCCTGAAATGGGGCAGAGTGGCCTCAGCTTTAAGATAGTGAGGAGGGTGATGGATGGATGGAGGGGAGGTTATCTTGAGATGATTTCGGGCTTTTTAGTGTCCCCGCGGCCCGGTCCTCGACCAGGCCTCCACCCCCAGGAAGCAGCCCGTGACAGTTGACTAACACCCAGGTACCTATTTTACTGCTAGGTAACAGGGGCATAGGGTGAAAAAAACTCTGCCCATTGAAGAAGAATGCTGAGAAAACAGGAGAAAGAGGCGTGGGGAGGGAGGGAGGGGAAAGGGAAGCAGTTTTACCCATTTAAACCCACACAACCCTCCCCTACCCCCCCTACAAACCACCCCCCAACCCCCCACCCCACAAACACTCCCCCCACCCCAACCCCAAGCCCAACCATATAAGGCGGGAGTGACAATACATCACAGTTTATTCTATAATGCGGCCACCATATGCGGCGGGAGAGGCGGACCCCAGCCAGGGTCCTCACCTCTCATTAGTTATGTATGTATTCGAGTAGTTGGTATGTCTGCCGCGATGGGACGTGATGGCGCTGGCGGCGGCGGGGCCCCCACCACACACACACACACACACACACACACACACACACACACACACACACACACACACACACACACACACACACACACACACACACACACACACACACACACACGTACACACGCACGCGCGCGCACGCTGTTTGCTTGTGCGAGCATTTTTCGGCGCGTCGACAAACAGGCAAAAGCTTGTCCGGCGCGCGATTGAGACTGACTCTCGATTGCAAATTTGCACGCGAGGTGGTCAGTCCGAGAGGTGGGGCCACAGGTGGGTCAGGAAGTGGGGGGAGGGGCAACAGGTGGGTCAGGAAGTGTGGGAAAGGACAACAGGTGGGTCAGGAAGTGGGGGGAGCACAACAGGTGTGTCAGGAAGTGGGGGGAGCACAACAGGTGGGTCAGGAAGTGTGGGAAAGGACAACAGGTGGGTCAGGAAGTGTGGGGGAGGACAACAGGTGGGTCAGGAAGTGTGGGGGAGGACAACAGGTGGGTCAGGAAGTGGGGGGGGGGAGCACAACAGGTGGGTCAGGAAGTGGGGGGGAGCACAACAGGTGGGTCAGGAAGTGAGGAGAGCACAACAGGTGGGTCAGGAAGTGTGGGGGAGGACCAACAGGTGGGTCAGGAAGTGGGGAAGAGGAGCACAACAGGTGGGTCAGGAAGTGGGGGGGGGAGCACAACAGGTGGGTCGGGAGGTGGGGCTCCAGAGAGCGTTATGTCAAGCCGCGCCACCTGTCAAATCTCTGAGAGGCTACAAGTGGGGTGGGGTGAGATGGGGGTGGGGAGAGGGGGAGGGGAGGGGAGGGGTGAGATAGGGGAGGGGGAGGGGAGAGGGAAGGTAAGAGACGAGGGAAGTAACGGTAATAGTGAATGATGACAGAAATATGCGTAATTAAAGTTGATGAACAAGACCCGTAGCGTGGTAGCCAGGCAGGGGGGGGGGACTGTTGAAGCCAGGCAGGGGGGGAGTGTTGAAGCCAGGCAGGGGGGGGGAGTGTTGAAGCCAGGCAGGGGGGGACTGTTGAAGCCAGGCAGGGGGGGGGACTGTTGAAGCCAGGCAGGGGGGGAGTGTTGAAGCCAGGCAGGGGGGGGAGTGTTGAAGCCAGGCAGGGGGGGACTGTTGAAGCCAGGCAGGGGGGGGGGGACTGTTGAAGCCAGGCAGGGGGGGGAGTGTTGAAGCCAGGCAGGGGGGGGGAGTGTTGAAGCCAGGCAGGGGGGACTGTTGAAGCCAGGCAGGGGGGGAGTGTTGAAGCCAGGTAGGGGGGGGACTGTTGAAGCCAGGCAGGGGGGGAGTGTTGAAGCCAGGCAGGGGGGGGAGTGTTGAAGCCAGGCAGGGGGGGACTGTTGAAGCCAGGCAGGGGGGGGGGACTGTTGAAGCCAGGCAGGGGGGGGAGTGTTGAAGCCAGGCAGGGGGGGGAGTGTTGAAGCCAGGGCAGGGGGGGACTGTTGAAGCCAGGCAGGGGGGGAGTGTTGAAGCCAGGTAGGGGGGGGACTGTTGAAGCCAGGCAGGGGGGGAGTGTTGAAGCCAGGCAGGGGGGGGAGTGTTGAAGCCAGGCAGGGGGGGACTGTTGAAGCCAGGCAGGGGGGGAGTGTTGAAGCCAGGTAGGGGGGGGACTGTTGAAGCCAGGCAGGGGGGGAGTGTTGAAGCCAGGCAGGGGGGGAGTGTTGAAGCCAGGCAGGGGGGGAGTGTTGAAGCCAGGCAGGGGGGGGAGTGTTGAAGCCAGGCAGGGGGGGGAGTGTTGAAGCCAGGCAGGGGGGGAGTGTTGAAGCCAGGCAGGGGGGGGGGACTGTTGAAGCCAGGCAGGGGGGGGAGTGTTGAAGCCAGGCAGGGGGGGAGTGTTGAAGCCAGGCAGGGGGGGAGTGTTGAAGCCAGGCAGGGGGGGGAGTGTTGAAGCCAGGCAGGGGGGGGGAGTGTTGAAGCCAGGCAGGGGGGGAGTGTTGAAGCCAGGCAGGGGGGAGTGTTGAAGCCAGGCAGGGGGGGGGGACTGTTGAAGCCAGGCAGGGGGGGAGTGTTGAAGCCAGGCAGGGGGGGGGGAGTGTTGAAGCCAGGCAGGGGGGGGAGTGTTGAAGCCAGGCAGGGGGGGAGTGTTGAAGCCAGGCAGGGGGGGGAGTGTTGAAGCCAGGCAGGGGGGGGGGACTGTTGAAGCCAGGCAGGGGGGGAGTGTTGAAGCCAGGCAGGGGGGGAGTGTTGAAGCCAGGCAGGGGGGGAGTGTTGAAGCCAGGCAGGGGGGGGAGTGTTGAAGCCAGGCAGGGGGGGGAGTGTTGAAGCCAGGCAGGGGGGGGACTGTTGAAGCCAGGCAGGGGGGGAGTGTTGAAGCCAGGCAGGGGGGGGAGTGTTGAAGCCAGGCAGGGGGGGGAGTGTTGAAGCCAGGTAGGGGGGGGGACTGTTGAAGCCAGGCAGGGGGGGGAGTGTTGAAGCCAGGCAGGGGGGGGGACTGTTGAAGCCAGGCAGGGGGGGGACTGTTGAAGCCAGGCAGGGGGGGAGTGTTGAAGCCAGGCAGGGGGGGGACTGTTGAAGCCAGGCAGGGGGGGGGGGACTGTTGAAGCCAGGCAGGGGGGGGACTGTTGAAGCCAGGCAGGGGGGGACTGTTGAAGCCAGGCAGGGGGGGGACTGTTGAAGCCAGGCAGGGGGGGGAGTGTTGAAGCCAGGCAGGGGGGAGTGTTGAAGCCAGGCAGGGGGGGAGTGTTGAAGCCAGGCAGGGGGGGAGTGTTGAAGCCAGGCAGGGGGGGGAGTGTTGAAGCCAGGCAGGGGGGGGACTGTTGAAGCCAGGCAGGGGGGGACTGTTGAAGCCAGGCAGGGGGGGGGACTGTTGAAGCCAGGCAGGGGGGGGGAGTGTTGAAGCCAGGCAGGGGGGGAGTGTTGAAGCCAGGCAGGGGGGGAGTGTTGAAGCCAGGCAGGGGGGGAGTGTTGAAGCCAGGCAGGGGGGGAGTGTTGAAGCCAGGCAGGGGGGTGTTGAAGCCAGGCAGGGGGGAGTGTTGAAGCCAGGCAGGGGGGGAGTGTTGAAGCCAGGCAGGGGGGGAGTGTTGAAGCCAGGCAGGGGGGGAGTGTTGAAGCCAGGCAGGGGGGGAGTGTTGAAGCCAGGCAGGGGGGGGAGTGTTGAAGCCAGGCAGGGGGGAGTGTTGAAGCCAGGCAGGGGGGGGAGTGTTGAAGCCAGGCAGGGGGGGAGTGTTGAAGCCAGGCAGGGGGGGAGTGTTGAAGCCAGGCAGGGGGGGGAGTGTTGAAGCCAGGCAGGGGGGGAGTGTTGAAGCCAGGCAGGGGGGGACTGTTGAAGCCAGGCAGGGGGGGGAGTGTTGAAGCCAGGCAGGGGGGGAGTGTTGAAGCCAGGCAGGGGGGGAGTGTTGAAGCCAGGCAGGGGGGGAGTGTTGAAGCCAGGCAGGGGGGGGAGTGTTGAAGCCAGGCAGGGGGGGAGTGTTGAAGCCAGGCAGGGGGGACTGTTGAAGCCAGGCAGGGGGGGACTGTTGAAGCCAGGCAGGGGGGACTGTTGAAGCCAGGCAGGGGGGGAGTGTTGAAGCCAGGCAGGGGGGGAGTGTTGAAGCCAGGCAGGGGGGGGGAGTGTTGAAGCCAGGCAGGGGACTGTTGAAGCCAGGCAGGGGGGGAGACTGTTGAAGCCAGACAGGGGGGGGGGACTGTTGAAGCCAGGTAGGGGGGAGTGTTGAAGCCAGGCAGGGGGGGGACTGTTGAAGCCAGGTAGGGGGGAGTGTTGAAGCCAGGCAGGGGGTGGGACTGTTGAAGCCAGGCAGGGGAGGGGACTGTTGAAGCCAGGCAGGGGGGGACTGTTGAAGCCAGGCAGGGGGGAAGGACTGTTGAAGCCAGGTAGGGGGGGAGTGTTGAAGCCAGGCAGGGGGGGAGTGTTGAAGCCAGGCAGGGGGGAGACTGTTGAAGCCAGGCAAGGGGGGACTGTTGAAGCCAGGCAGGGGAGAAGGACTGTTGAAGCCAGGTAGGGGGGGAGTGTTGAAGCCAGGCAGGGGGGGAGTGTTGAAGCCAGGCAGGGGGGAGACTGTTGAAGCCAGGCAGGGGGGAGACTGTTGAAGCCAGGCAGGGAGGGACTGTTGAAGCCAGGCAGGGGGGGGGACTGTTGAAGCCAGGCAGGGGGGAAGGACTGTTGAAGCCAGGTAGGGGGGAGTGTTGAATCCAGGCAGGGGGGGAGTGTTGAAGCCAGGCAGGGGGGAGACTGTTGAAGCCAGGCAGGGGGGGGACTGTTGAAGCCAGGCAGGGGGGAAGGACTGTTGAAGCCAGGTAGGGGGGAGTGTTGAAGCCAGGCAGGGGGGGGAGTGTTGAAGCCAGGCAGGGGGGAGACTGTTGAAGCCAGGCAGGGGGGAGACTGTTGAAGCCAGGCAGGGGGGAGACTGTTGAAGCCAGGCAGGGGGGGGACTGTTGAAGCCAGGCAGGGGGGAGACTGTTGAAGCCAGGCAGGGGGGGGAGGCTGTTGAAGCCAGGCAGGGGGGGAGGCTGTTGAAGCCAGGCAGGGGGGGGACTGTTGAAGCCAGGCAGGGGGGGAGGCTGTTGAAGCCAGGCAGGGGGGGACTGTTGAAGCCAGGCGGGGGGGGGAGTGTTGAAGCCAGGCAGGGGGGGGAGTGTTGAAGCCAGGAAGGGAGGGAGTGTTGAAGCCAGGCAGGGGGGGAGTGTTGAAGCCAGGCAGGGTGGGGGAGTGTTGAAGCCAGGCAGGGGGGGAGTGTTGAAGCCAGGCAGGGGGGGAATGTTGAAGCCAGGCAGGGGGAGGGGACTGTTGAAGCCAGGCAGGGGGGGGACTGTTGAAGCCAAGCAGGGGGGGGGAGCATATTTTAGGAGTAAAGGTGATAGAGAGGTACATGTTAAGAGAAAATTTAGAAATGAACAAATATAGTGTCATTCATATTAATTTTTTTATTGAGAAAATCAGTAAGAGAAACGAGGAGGATTGGAACCTGTATTCGAATCTGAGAGTACCCAATACATAGGTTCGAATCCTCTCCACAGCTCCCGTAGATTTCTCATTATTATTATTATTTAGGATAAAACCCCATACTTGTGTATTTTTGAAATCTACATAAAGAGCTTACACCACGTCTTTCAATTGCACTCTCTCTTGAGTGCTTTATCCAGGACTGAGTGTGGGATTAGGATGAGACTTACATCCGAACGTCTAATCCACATAATCCACAAACCCCCACACTCAGAACTTGACCGAACACTCAGGGCAGTGCAATTAAAAGACTTGATGTGAATTCTTGACATAAATTTCACAAATGCACAAGTGTGGTGTTATATCCTATGTTATTATGTCTGTGAGAAGACATTACCATTACCTGTAATGGTAATGGTAATGACATAGACATACACCATTTAGCCAGGCAGCGGGGGAGGGGCGGGAACTATTGAAAACGTCACGGAAAATATATCGTGGATGAAAATGGAAAGTTAACAGAAGGAATAGAGAGGCCAGAGGAGACAAAGCAACAGCAGGATAAGTTACGAAGGTGAGACGCAAAAGACAGAGGAAAGGGAAAGGAGAAAGTGTGGTGGAGAAAGCCATTTCATTGAAGGAGGAACGCCAGGAGAGAGTTTGGTGAGAGAAAGAGACAAATTAAGACAAAAATGAAAGGTCATGCTTAAGAGAGAGAGAGAAAGAGAGAGAAGATTATTAAAAAGATAAGGGAAGATAAGATAAGCTTTTTCTACAGTCTTATCCTTCCCATGAGAAAGATCAGGCTATGAGAAATATTTCAAGCCAATAACAAACCACGACAGTAATGAAGCCTCGTCTTCCCATAACAAACCCAAGTCCTTCCTGGAAAGTTCAAATCACACACACACACACACACCACACACACACACACACACCACACACACACACACACACACACACACACACACACACACACCACACACACACACACACACATACACACACACACACACACACACACACACACACACACACACACACACACACACACACACACAAATCCCCCTGATGATTGACGAGAGGGAATACTGAGATGTGCGGAGGAAGGGGAAAGGGACTTGGGGAAGGGGCGGGGGAAGGATGGTTGCTTGCGGTGCAGGTAGTGTGGGAGAGAGAGGGAGAGAGAGAGAGAGGAGGGGTCGTGTTAGCGAAAGCACAGCC
This sequence comes from Procambarus clarkii, assembly GCF_040958095.1. Taxonomy (NCBI): domain Eukaryota; kingdom Metazoa; phylum Arthropoda; class Malacostraca; order Decapoda; family Cambaridae; genus Procambarus; species Procambarus clarkii. Next base: position 29,139,115 of record NC_091192.1, read on the forward strand.
TACAGGTCGTCCACTAAGCAATTCTCATCGTAAAACTTGAGTGATTGGTCTGGGAGCTGCTAGAGTGAGGGTCCGTCTCACTGATAATATTTAAACAACAACAAAATGTTTGGTTACAACACACCACCACCTTTCACTGCCTGTCATCACCAAGCCGTCCCCGGCCTCTGGTCATAATGGGCAGCCAGGCGCCAGGAATCGTAACGAATATTCTTTAAAATGTTGGAATATACATATTTTGATATTGGTGTAATATTATTTTTGAGTATCATCGCTCAAAAAGGGTTTTTAGATCAATGATTCTTTGCACGAGTTTTGAAAATATTAATTTTTTGTTATTTTATTTTTAGAAGGAAGATGGCAAAATGTACTCTCCATAAATCATTGTTTACAGATTGATGTAACGTAACGTGTTACGCTAAAGGATACGTTTCGGTAAAGCGCTCTTCAGCATCAACGGTTACTGTAGCTACACTATTCGCTGCGAGCATGTTACATATCCCATGTAGAGTAAGGTACACAATTCACACTACGAGTCTACACACTACATTACGACAGCACCGCTCATATGAAGGGTCTGCCACACACTTGGCTTCAGCTTCATCCTGCTGCTAACATGAGTGTAACTTAGTGACGTCGCACTTAATAAAGAGGATTACGAATGTAAACCAATAAATAAGCCCAAGCCATAAATAAACTCCCAGGGTTAGGCTTCGGATGAGCTGATGTTTGATAACAGCTTTCAGTATCATCAACAATATCAGTGACCTTCCTAATGAAACATAGCCTTAGTTTAGGAGAGAGAGAGACAGAGACAGAGAAAGAGAGAGAGAGAGACTGAGGGATAATTGATTCACAAAGTAACTGTTCATGGTGTGTGTGTGTGTGTGTGTGTGTGTGTGTGTGTGTGTGTGTGTGTGTGTGTGTGTGTGTGTGTGTGTGTGTGTGTGTGTGTGTGTGTGTGTAAGTGTGTGTGTAAGTGTGTGTGTGTGTGTGTGTGTGTGTGTGTGTACTCACCTAGTTGTGCTTGCGGGGGTTGAGCTTTGGCTCTTTGGTCCCGCCTCTCAACCGTCAATCAACTGGTGTACAGGTTCCTGAGCCTACTGGGCTCTATCATATCTACATTTGAAACTGTGTATGGAGTCAGCCTCCACCACATCACTGCCTAATGCATTCCATTTGTTAACTACTCTGACTCTGAAAAAGTTCTTTCTAACGTCCCTGTGGCTCATTTTGGTACTCAGTTTCCACCTGTGTCCCCTTGTTCGCGTACCACCAGTGTTGAATAGTTTATCCTTGCCTACACGGTCGATTCCCCTGAGGATTTTGTAGGTAGAGATTATGTATCCCCTTACTCTTCTGTCTTCCAGTATCGTAAGGGGCATTTCCCGCAGCCTTTCCTCGTAACTCATGCCTCTTAGTTCTGGGACTAGTCTAGTGACATACCTTTGGACTTTCTCCAGCTTCGTCTTGTGCTTGACAAGGTACGGGCTCCGTGCTGGGGCTGCATACTCCAGGATTGGTCTTACATATGTGGTGTACAAGATTCTGAATGATTCCTTACACAGGTTCCTGAACGCTGTTCTGATGTTAGCCAGTCTCGCATATGCCGCAGACGTTATTCTTTTTATGTGGGCTTCAGGAGACAGGTTTGGTGGGATATCAACTCCCAGATCTTTCTCTCCGTCCGTTTCATTTAGTACTTCATCTCCTATTTTGTATCCTATGTCTGGCCTCCTGTTGCCACTGCCTAGTTTCATTACTTTGCATTTACTCGGGTTGAACTTTAGCAGTCATTTGTTGGACCATTCATTCAGTCTGTCTAGGTCATCTTGTAGCCTCCTACTATCATTCTCCGTTTCAATCCTCCTCATAATTTTTGCATCATCAGCAAACATTGAGAGAAACGATTCTATACCCTCTGGGAGATCATTTACATATATCAGAAACAGTATTGGTCCAAGGACTGACCTGCGGGACTCCACTTGTGATGTCTCGCCAATCTGAGACCTCACCCCTCACACTGACTCGTTGTCTCCTGTTCCTTAGGTACTCCCTTATCCAATGGAGTACCTTCCATTTTACTCCAGCCTGCATCTTTAGTTTCACTAGCCTTAACTGTATCAAAGACTTTCTGGCAATTCAAAAATATGCAGTCTGCTCACCCCTCTCTTTCTTGCCTGATTTTTTATGCTTGGTCGTAGAATTCAATTAATCCTGTGAGGCAAAACTTGTCATCCCTGAACCCATGTTGATGCTGTGTTACAAAGTTCTTTCGCTCCAGATGTTCACTACCTCTTTTTGCACAATCTTCTCCATCAGCTTGCATGGTATGCAGGTTAGGGACACTGGCCTGTAATTCAGTGCCTCCTGTCTATCCCCTTTCTTGTATATCGGGACTACATTAGCTGCTTTCCAAATTCCTGGCAGTTCCCCTGTTGTCAGTGATTTGTTATACACTATGGAGAGTGGCAGGCACAGTGCTTTTGCTCCTTCCTTTAGTATCCAAGGGAAGATTCCATCTGGCCCTATAGCCTTTGTCACATCCAACTCTAGTAAACACTTCTTTACTTTCCCACTGGTAATCTCAAATTCTTCTAGTGGTTCCTGGTTAACTATTCCTTCTCTGATCTCTGGAATTTCTCCTTGCTCTAAGGTGAAGACCTCCTGGATTTTCTTATTCAGTTCCTCACACACTTTCTTGTCGTTTGTAGTGAATCCTTCTGCCCCCTATCCTTAATTTCATAACCTGTTCCTTTACTGTTGTTTTTCTCCTGATGTGGCTATGCAGCAATTTAGGCTGAGTCTTTGCTGTGATGTCATTTTCATGAGTGTGTGTGTGTGTGTGTGTGTGTGTGTGTGTGTGTGTGTGTGTGTGTGTGTGTGTGTGTGTGTGTGTGTGTGTGTGTGTGTGTGTGTGTGTGTGTGCGTGCGTGCGTGTGAGTGAGTGTGTGTGTGCGTGAGGAGGCAGGTGGTGCACCAAGGGCCTCAGGTGCTACTAGTGTTTGTTGACTCATCAATTTGACTCACCTTGGCTACTGCTTCACTTCAACACTCTCTCACTAATCTTTTCTTGATTACCTCTCCAACACCCAACATTCCTTCCTCACTTGTATTGTGAAGTCTCTCTCTCTCTCTCTCTCTCTCTCTCTCTCTCTCTCTCTCTCTCTCTCTCTCTCTCTCTCTCTCTCTCTCTCTCTCTCTCTCTCTCTCTCTCTCTCTTTCTCATTCACACATACACAAATATTATGCTCAATATTCTTTCGTTAATTCTGCGTAATAAGACAAAAACAACAACATTGTTTGTAACAAAAAAAAATATAAATTACGTCTTTCTGCTCAAACCACGAAATCCGGTATTATTTTCCCCCCTTTTGTGTGTCATCCAGCAGGGTGCGTCTGGTTTAGTTCAGTTATTATGCACCCCATACCCATCCTTAGAGTTGTAGTGCCCACCCCCATACCCATGCTGGGAGGGTTAGTGGACCTCATACCAATGCTGGGAGGGTTAGTGGACCTCATACCCATGCAGGGAGGGTTAGTGGACCTCATACCCATGCTGGGAGGGTTAGTGGACCTCATACCCATGCTGGGAGGGTTAGTGGACCTCATACCCATGCAGGGAGGGTTAGTGGACCTCATACCCATGCTGGGAGGGTTAGTGGACCTCATACCCATGCTGGGAGGGTTAGTGGACCTCATACCCATGCTGGGAGGGTTAGTGGACCTCATACCCATGCAGGGAGGGTTAGTGGACCTCATACCCATGCTGGGAGGGTTAGTGGACCTCATACCCATGCTGGGAGGGTTAGTGGACCTCATACCCATGCAGGGAGGGTTAGTGGACCTCATACCCATGCTGGGAGGGTTAGTGGACCTCATACCCATGCTGGGAGGGTTAGTGGACCTCATACCCATGCTGGGAGGGTTAGTGGACCTCATACCCATGCTGGGAGGGTTAGTGGACCTCATACCCATGCTGGGAGGGTTAGTGGACCTCATACCCATGCTGGGAGGGTTAGTGGACCACATACCCATGCTGGGAGGGTTAGTGGACCTCATACCCATGCTGGGAGGGTTAGTGGACCTCATACCCATGCTGGGAGGGTTAGTGGACCTCATACCCATGCTGGGAGGGTTAGTGGACCTCATATCCATGCTGGGAGGGTTAGTGGACCACATACCCATGCTGGGAGGGTTAGTGGACCTCATACCCATGCTGGGAGGGTTAGTGGACCTCATATCCATGCTAGGAGGGTTAGTGGACCACATACCCATGCTGGGAGGGTTAGTGGACCTCATACCCATGCTGGGAGGGTTAGTGGACCTCATACCCATGCTGGGAGGGTTAGTGGACCTCATACCCATGCTGGGAGAGTTAGTGGACCACATACCCATGCTGGGAGGGTTAGTGGACCTCATACCCATGCTGGGAGGGTTAGTGGACCTCATACCCATGCTGGGAGGGTTAGTGGACCTCATACCCATGCTGGAAGGGTTAGTGGACCTCATACCCATGCTGGGAGGGTTAGTGGACCTCATACCCATGCTGGGAGAGTTAGTGGACCTCATACCCATGCTGGGAGGGTTAGTGGACCTCATACCCATGCTGGAAGGGTTAGTGGACCTCATACCCATCCTGTGAGTGGTAGTGAAACTCATGCCAATTCTGTGGGTGGTACTGGTTCCCATGCCAATCTTGTGGGCGGTAGTGGACCCTACACCCAACTTATGAGTGATTATGAACCCCATACCCACCCTATGAGTGAATATGGATCCCATACTCATCCTGTGAGTGGTAGTAGGAAGAGTTACAGAGACAAATAATGGGTTCTAGATCCCCCCCCCCTCCCCCCCCAAAAACAAATCATTTACCTAAGCAATTCTACCTTGATAAACTAACTAGTCACATACTCTAATAAACACAACCACAGGTCAGGAACCCGCGTTCGATTCCCGGGCACAGACAGAAAAGGGTTAATGGGCACATTTCCTTTCACCTTATATGCCCCCCTGTAACCCGAAAAAAATAGGTGTGACTGAGACAACTGTTGTGGGTTGCATCCTGGGGAAGGTCAGTAGTAGACCGACGTAGGGAGCGAAGAGTCCTCGACACAAATCAACGTGCAGGCTTCCTGTCCCCAACAACGGTGATGGTAATTAGTGTTAAATCTCACAATAACTTCGTTAATTTAAAACGCACATTATATGCGTTAGGACGAAAAGCAATTTATCACACACACACACACACACACACACACACACACACACACACACACACACACACACACACACACACACACACACACACACACACACAATTAACCCATATATGGGCCTGTTTCCTATTATACCTGATGCCTCTGTTCACCTAGCAGTAAAATAGGGGAGGTTTCCGGGAGTTAAGCAACTGTTAAATAAGACTTCCATTATCCTCACAGAATTCCACGACAGGTTATCTTGAGGGTTATCTAACTCTCTCTCTCTCTCTCTCTCTCTCTCTCTCTCTCTCTCTCTCTCTCTCTCTCTCTCTCTCTCTCTCTCTGTCTCTGTCTCTGTCTCTCTCTCTCTCTCTCTCTCTCTCTCTCTCTCTCTCTCTCTCTCTCTCTCTCTCTCTCTCTCTCTCTCTCTCTCTCTCTCTCCCCGCCCCACCCCTCCTCTCTGTCCCTACCCCTACCTTCTCTCTCTCCCCTCCTTTCTTCTCCCCCTCCCCCTCCCCCCCCCCCCCAGCCATCACGTGACCCCAACTCAGGGTGCGTGGTAGTAAAGTTGATTTATAACCATGTTGTACCTGTAAATGACGTCACTCATACTATTTGGCTGTTGTGGTTGTGATTGTTGTGGTGATACTTGCCTATCAGTATCTCGTACGTCGTTATCATACCCCCCCCTTTTAGTATCTTGCACGTGGAGATCATATTCCATCAGAGTTTTGCATATAGTGATCCTTTTCGCCTCAATATCATGTATGTTGTGATCATATTGCCCCCCCTGGATCTTGTATGAAGTGATCATATCCCATTGGTATTCTTGTATACAGTGGTAATATACCTTTATTATCTAATATGTTGGGATCATGTCCTTATTTTTCCTTAGTGCCCTTAACCTGTCCCCTTACCTTAACCTGTCCCCTTACCTTAACCTGTCCCCTTACCTTAACCTGTCCCCTTACCTTAACCTGTCCCCTTACCTTAACCTGTCCCCTTACCTTAACCTGTCCTCTTACCTTAACCCCTCTTAGTTCTGGCACTATTTCTAAGGAGGCTGAGGTAGACAATGGTAGATAAGCACTGTTAGGCAAGCCCCCATAAGGTAACCACTGTTAGGCAAGCCCCCATAAGGTAACCACTGTTAGGCAAGCCCCCGGGGGGGGGGGCGCACCGTGAAAGTTGCAAAACAAAAAAACAAAACAAAAAAAAAACATAAAAATAGTGGAAGATGATGTAAGCCATAACAGTGACAGTGACTGATGATGAGTAATGATGGTGTTGTGATGACGCTGTTGTTGTTGCCGCGTGGAGCGATGATGAGGATGATGATGTTTACACCTGATTCTACCTGCAAAAATATCAGGTGGGCGCGCGGGATTCATCATCAACCACTTACGAAACCCGTACATCTTTCACCCCTCCATCATGGCGGCTTTGTTTACATCTATTCAACGGGGTTATATGAGCTCCGAGGCGCTGTATATACGAGGTCGTTCATAACATTAACAACCTCGGGTTGTGATGTTTCCAAGCTCGTATAAACTTTTTAATAAATGTAAACAAAGCCGCCATGATTGAGGAAAGATGTACAGGTTTCGTAAGTTGTTGCGTAAATTAATGGTGGTATTGAGGTGATCAATCAACCTGTTCTTTAACCCTGGTGGTACACGCACAAGGGGACACAGGTGGAAGCTGAGTACCCAAATTGTACCCAATTTCATTGTAGCTGAGTACCCAAGTACCCAATCAACAAATTGATTGACAGACATTAGAAAGACCTTTTTCAGTGTCAGAGTAGTTAGTAAATGGAATGCATTAGGCAGTGATGTGGTGGAGGCTGACTCCATACACAGTTTCAAATGTAGATATGATAGAGCCCAGTAGGCTCAGGAATCTGTACACCAGTTGATTGACGGTTCAGAGGCGGGGACCAAAGAGCCAAAGCTCAACCCCTGCAAGCACAACTAGATGAATACAACTAGATGAGTACACACACACACACACATGAATGTAACGTAAAATCCCTAAGACAACTAACATTACACAATAAGGAGGAAAATCAACAAATATTCTCTATGTGTAATAATATAGAAACTGAATGAGAATATTAAAACCAATTCCACCCACAATTTTAGAAAAAAAAGATAGGTCTATACTAGGCCTATGGTAGGGGAAATAGAGAGGATAGGATCCAGATCCCTAGATTATGGGGGAGGTTAGGTTTGGTTAGGTTAGGTTAGGTTAGGTTAGGTTAGATTATGGGGAAGGTTGTCTACTGAGACACAGAGCTTATGAAGAACGAACACAATCCTGCTGGGAAAAATACACAAGTACACGCACATGCACGCACACACACACACACACACACACACACACACACGCGCGTGCATCTGAGGATAATGAGGAGAAAGCCGAAAACCTGTTGACGGCCTAGGCAAAGAGAAGGGATGGTAAATGTGGCTGTTGATGCTCAGATATTGACAAGGAGAGAGAGAGGGAGAGAGAGAGAGAGAGAGAGAGAGAGAGAGAGAGAGAGAGAGAGAGAGAGAGAGAGAGAGAGAGAGAGAGAGAGAGAGAGAGAGAGAGAGAGAGATGAAAGAAGGGAGAGAACAAGGGAGGGAGAGGAGAAGGAAGGAAATGGAGATATGAAAGAGGGAGACGAAGATGAAGGATGGAAGGGAGATATGAAGTAAAAAGAGAGGGCACGAGAAAGAACAGTGAGGAACAAGAGAGTGGCGAAGATAGGAAACAAGGAAGAGAAGGAGGGAGAGAAGACAGGGATCGTGTAGAGAGGGAAGAAAGAAAGGAATGAAGAAAGAAGGGGTTAAGCGTGCCTAAAATAAAGGTAGGGGTGGAAGGAAGAATCGTGGATGTTGGAAGGACAGAAAATAAGTGATGAATAAATAAATAAATAATATATATATATATATATATATATATATATATATATATATATATATATATATATATATATATATATATATATATATATATATATATATATATATATATGTGTGTATATATACATATATATATGACAATGTCAGACCACGGAGGAAAAATGAAACAGGAAATTTCCTTAAGTACTTTCGTATATTAAATACATCTTCAGAAGGTCCTTCTGAAGATGTATTTAATATACGAAAGTACTTAAGGAAATTTCCTGTTTCATTTTTCCTCCGTGGTCTGACATTGTCACATTCTTAATCACGTGTTTATTTTCGTGATATACACACACATATATATATATATATATATATGGTCGATGTTGCTATTTCTCCACTCGTTTGTAGCATGAAGTAGTTGCGTTTTTTTGGCTTTGATTTCATTCTCTGCCTTGTATATCTGATCACGAATCAGATCCTGGCGATATTTTATCGTGAAGGCTTGATTCCTTGCTGCTGGGTCGTGCACTTTAACATTAGTATATTTTGGTAGCAGTCTTTCCTGTAGACATATTTTATTAAATATGACCGAAAAAGTAAGATTAATAATTCTAACACGAATTTTCTCAATCTTTCGTACATTATGCTTCACTGTTGGAGGTAAATCAAAAATCACTTCTCCAAAATTCATTTTTATTTCTAGTCTGACGCGACACGGGCGCGTTTCGTAAAACTTATTACATTTTCAAAGACTTCACAAATACACAACTGATTAGAACTTGCGTTTCCCTGATTTTATATCTACATTTGAGTGAGGTGGGAAGGGTGATGTGGCATTACATTTGAGTAAGGTGGGAAGGATGATGTGGCATTAGAGGATATTAATAGGGTATTAAAAGTATCAACACAAGACAGAACACGAAACAATGGATATTGAATAGAAGTGTTTGTAGAAAGCCTAATGGTCCATATTTCTTGATGCTTCTATATTGGAGCGGAATATATATATATATATATATATAACTGAAAACTCACACCCCAGAAGTGACTCGAACCCATACTCCCAGAAGCAACGCAACTGGTATGTACAAGACGCCTTAATCCACTTGACCATCACGACCGGACATAATGAGGTGATAGCCGAGGCTATATGAACCACCCCACCGCCGGCACTCGGATAGTTATCTTGGGCATAGCATTTTACCAAATCACCTCATTCTTTGGGGCACACGTGAGGAACACAAATGCGAACAAGCCTGAATGGTCCCCAGGACATATGCAACTGAAAACTCACACCCCAGAAGTGACTCGAACCCATACTCCCAGAAGCAACGCAACTGGTATGTACAAGACGCCTTAATCCACTTGACCATCACGACCGGACATAATGAGGTGATAGCCGAGGCTATATGAACCACCCCACCGCCGGCACTCGGATAGTTATCTTGGGCATAGCATTTTACCAAATCACCTCATTCTTTGGGGCACACGTGAGGAACACAAATGCGAACAAGCCTGAATGGTCCCCAGGACATATGCAACTGAAAACTCACACCCCAGAAGTGACTCGAACCCATACTCCCAGAAGCAACGCAACTGGTATGTACAAGACGCCTTAATCCACTTGACCATCACGACCGGACATAATGAGGTGATAGCCGAGGCTATATGAACCACCCCACCGCCGGCACTCGGATAGTTATCTTGGGCATAGCATTTTACCAAATCACCTCATTCTTTGGGGCACACGTGAGGAACACAAATGCGAACAAGCCTGAATGGTCCCCAGGACATATGCAACTGAAAACTCACACCCCAGAAGTGACTCGAACCCATACTCCCAGAAGCAACGCAACTGGTATGTACAAGACGCCTTAATCCACTTGACCATCACGACCGGACATAATGAGGTGATAGCCGAGGCTATATGAACCACCCCACCGCCGGCACTCGGATAGTTATCTTGGGCATAGCATTTTACCAAATCACCTCATTCTTTGGGGCACACGTGAGGAACACAAATGCGAACAAGCCTGAATGGTCCCCAGGACATATGCAACTGAAAACTCACACCCCAGAAGTGACTCGAACCCATACTCCCAGAAGCAACGCAACTGGTATGTACAAGACGCCTTAATCCACTTGACCATCACGACCGGACATAATGAGGTGATAGCCGAGGCTATATGAACCACCCCACCGCCGGGACCATTCAGGCTTGTTCGCATTTGTGTTCCTCACGTGTGCCCCAAAGAATGAGGTGATTTGGTAAAATGCTATGCCCAAGATAACTATCCGAGTGCCGGCGGTGGGGTGGTTCATATAGCCTCGGCTATCACCTCATTATGTCCGGTCGTGATGGTCAAGTGGATTAAGGCGTCTTGTACATACCAGTTGCGTTGCTTCTGGGAGTATGGGTTCGAGTCACTTCTGGGGTGTGAGTTTTCAGTTGCATATGTCCTGGGGACCATTCAGGCTTGTTCGCATTTGTGTTCCTCACGTGTGCCCCAAAGAATGAGGTGATTTGGTAAAATGCTATGCCCAAGATAACTATCCGAGTGCCGGCGGTGGGGTGGTTCATATAGCCTCGGCTATCACCTCATTATGTCCGGTCGTGATGGTCAAGTGGATTAAGGCGTCTTGTACATACCAGTTGCGTTGCTTCTGGGAGTATGGGTTCGAGTCACTTCTGGGGTGTGAGTTTTCAGTTGCATATGTCCTGGGGACCATTCAGGCTTGTTCGCATTTGTGTTCCTCACGTGTGCCCCAAAGAATGAGGTGATTTGGTAAAATGCTATGCCCAAGATAACTATCCGAGTGCCGGCGGTGGGGTGGTTCATATAGCCTCGGCTATCACCTCATTATGTCCGGTCGTGATGGTCAAGTGGATTAAGGCGTCTTGTACATACCAGTTGCGTTGCTTCTGGGAGTATGGGTTCGAGTCACTTCTGGGGTGTGAGTTTTCAGTTGCATATGTCCTGGGGACCATTCAGGCTTGTTCGCATATATATATATATATATATATATATATATATATATATATATATATATATATATATAAAACACTGGTAAAAATTTTTACCATGCCTACGCCTTACTAATTTGACAGACTGCAGGGTTGGTTCGATGATGGCTACTGGAATTCAATACCAACAAGTGCAGGGTTATGATATCAAGAGCTCCGTAAGGTACACAATGAATGCGGGAACCACTATCCTGGAATAGCTAAATAAGAAAGCTTATGAGTAGATATAAAAGTCTTACACAGAGATGTATACCAAAAGGATAACGTCAGTGACAATACCTTACAGACAGGAGTCATAAAGTCACAGTGATGATTTTAGAAGTTCGACTGGCGCAAGGTAACATGTAGAGTGCTACAAGGATCGGTGTTGGGACCCACACTGTTTCTCATATATGTTAAACACACGATTCGAGTCCCACATGTCGATGTTTGCAGACGATGCAAAATTACCGAGAATAGTTGTGACAGATGAGGATCGTAAGCTACTCCAAGATGACCTCCACAAGCTATACAGAGTCTGTCTGAGAAATGGCTTCTGGAGTTCAAAACCAACAAGTGTAAAGATATGGAAACGAAAACAGGTAATTGAAAACCAGACGGACAGTACACAGTAAAGAGGAAAACTACTTCCTTGTAACGACTAGAGAAAAAGACCTGAGAGAGGATTTAAACACTAAGCTTACCACTGGAGGCTCACATAAACAGGATAACATCAGCAGCATACTCTACACGGTTAAAATGTCAGAACATCATTCAAGAACCTAAATGCGGGAGCATTTAGAACTCATTTCATCGCCTACGTGAGACCAGTTTTATAATATGCAGCACACCGTGGAGCAACACCATCTAAAAAAAAATAAAGCACAAAGAAACTTGAAAAGATTCAAGAGGTTTGCAACGAGGCTCGTCGCAGAATTGCGATTGATGGAGCTACGTAGAAATACTCAACGAGCGGGACTACTCTTCCCTAGAATGAGAGAGAAAATACAGAAAGAGAGAAAATACAGAAAGAGAGAAAATACAGAAAGAGAGAAAATACAGAAAGAGAGAAAATACAGAAAGAGAGAAAATACAGAAAGAGAGAAAAAGAGAGAGATAGAATGATAGAGACATAGAATGCTTAGCGGGACTGACAGAGTGGGAAAAAAATGAGATGTTCCCTATGAATACCAATACAACAGAGGGCTTGGATGAACCCTTGAGAAACAAATGAGGCATTTCGATGTAAAGAAAAATCTTTAGATTGAGATTAGTTGTAAGAAAATGTAATGAAATCTATGAGTAGCTTGAGGAAAAAGAACTTCATTCAAATTTCAAGAAAAGATTTGATAGAAAATAGGTCAGGAATCATTGCATTAGAAAACCATGACTGGAGAAATTGTATCAAAGAGTTAAATTACACACACACACACACACACACACACACACACACATACACACACACACACACATACACACACACACACACACACACACACACACACACACACACACACACACACACACACACACACACACACACACACACACACACACACATACGTCAGTATATCCTTAGACGAGGCAAGAGTCTTCGATAGTTTAGCAGAGTATGTAAGAGGATCGAAAAAGATTTCCAGAGTTTGGGAAGGAACTCAAAACCAGTTGGAGAGAGTTTGGTATGGATTTGTGAGGGGGATTACGGCTCTTCTGGTTTTGTCCGCGGAGAGGAAATCCCCCTCGACTGAAAGAGCCACAACCCAACGTAATAACAAAAAGTAGCTACAAAAGTTGTAATTATGTGAAAATAAGTTGTGGGTTGTTTTGGGTTGATTGGAGCAGCTTTAACGAACCTGACTTGATGGCCAAAGTGAGCCGAGCCGAGGTGAGCTCAGTAAAAAGTGAGCCGAGCCCCCAGGGTGAACAGGTGAATAGGTAGCCAGCATGAGGTCAAGACACCTCCTCATTGGGATGCGTCAGGCTCCTCGTCAATCCCTCCCACGGCTGGCGATGAGGTAGTTGAAGGGGGGTGGGTGGGTGGAGGAGGGGGGGGAGGGGGTGTGGGGGAGGGGGTGTGGGGGAGGGAGAGAGGTGATGCAGGGACGGGTGGGGGAGGGAGAGGGGGTAATGCAAGAAGGAGGGGTGGAGGGGAAGCAACGTCCCGTTCCTGTGCCAGGTAAGTCCACAACGGGCTCGCCATAGCCTGTGCTACTTTGGAACTTTTGTTCCGAGTAGCTGAATCTAAAACAACAACAACAGGGAAAGCCACAGGGTGGGGGGGGACCTGGGGAAGAGGGAGAGAAGCAGAGAAAGGGGGAGGGGGGGGAGGGGGGAGAGGGAAGGAAGAGAACTGCGGCTAGGAAAGGAAGGAAGGGAGGGTAGGTAGGGAAGAGGGGTGAAGCAGGGAGGAGAAGGAGGAGGAGGGAAGGGGGGATAAATAAGGAAAAGAGTGAGACTGATGGAGAGGGGCGGGGGGGGGGGGGGGAAGAGAGTGTGAGAGCAAGAACTTAAAGATCTCCGTGAGACCAGCAGCACAGTGGGAGGATGAATGACGCCCACAACAGGCGTATCAATCAATGGTGTTGTACATTCCCAGGTGCTCAGCCCAGGGAGCACCCCCCCCCCCCGCCCCCGGGTGCTACAACCCATTACATAACCAAAACGAGTAAAGGGGAAGAGAGAGAGAGAGAGAGAGAGAGAGAGAGAGAGAGAGAGAGAGGAGAGATGAGAGAGAGAGAGAGAGAGAGAGAGAGAGAGAGAGAGAGAGAGAGAGAGAGAGAGAGAGAGAGAGAGAGAGAGATAAAGAGAGAGAGAGAGAGATAAAGAGAGAGAGAGAGAGATAAAGAGAGAGAGAGAGGTGAACTACATTAAGTGAAGGCCACTGGAAGAGAGAGAGAGAGAGCTGGAAGGGGAGACAGAAATATATTAAGGCAACGAAGCCAGTTCATCCCACTGCAGAAGGTAGCCGAGAAAACCAACGCCAACCTCTGGTCCACTAGGCAGCGCAGAGAAACACTAGAAGACCAAAACAGCACGTGTGGGACAACGGTACAGAGAACCAGGAACAGAGGACAACAGAGAGGCAGTAAAGCCATAAAGGAATCAATGCCCCAGAGTCCAAAAAGCTGAGAGGCAATCTTGAAACGACATTGCGGCCTAAGAGTACTCAAGCTCCGCTGTGGACGCATAAGGAGAAAAACATCAGTATTGGGACATGCCATCAGGTTGGAGGAGACAAGAGGGAAATTCTCGTGGAAAACGACAAAGAGGAAGTCTCCACTACGGGCTCACCATAGCCCGTGCTACTTTGGGACTTTTTGTTCCAGGTAGCGAATCTTAAACGACAGCAACAACGACAAAGAGGATTGAGGTCGTGCTTGTCTTGTGATAACTTGATAAAATAGGCTGTTGCTTGAAGCTGTCCGCATGCCCACAAATCTAACAAAAGCTGTCCACAAATCTACATATGCAGCAAAAAGCGGTCCACAAACCCACATATGCAGCAAAAAGCGGTCCACAAACCCACATATGCAACAAAAGCGGTTCACAGACCCACATATGCAATAAAAGCGACTCACAGACCCACATATGCAACAAAAGCGGTCCACAGACCCACATATGCAACAAAAGTGGTCCACAGACCCACATATGCAACAAAAGCGGTCCACAGACCCACTTATGCAACAAAAGCGATCCACAGACCCACATATGCAACAAAAGTGGTCCACAGACCCACATATGCAACAAAAGCGATCCACAGACCCACATATGCAACAAAAGTGATCCACAGACCCACATATGCAGCAAAAGCGATCCACAGACCCACATATGCAACAAAAGTGATCCACAGACCCACATATGCAGCAAAAGCGATCCACAGACCCACATATCCACAACATTTCGATTTGTGCAGCACTTCCTGCAAGATAATAATATATATATATATATATATATATATATATATATATATATATATATATATATATATATATATATATATATATATATATATATATATACTCATTACTGAATGTCTGGAAACCTACAAATCTACGCCAGGGGGAGAATCAGTTTCTCTGCGCTGGTGTAGTGACGTGTTCAATATTTATATGTGATACTCTGTCTTGGGATGCAAGGTGATGGTGGTGATGGTGGTGGTGGTGGTGATGGTGGTGGTGGTGGTGATGGTGGTGGTGGTGGTGATGGTGGTGGTGGTGGCAGGGGGTGAATAGGTAGTGGTAGTGATGGCTTTTCAACATTTATACAGTTGATCTGCCTCTATTCTCAACATAGAGAACATGTCACACACACACACACACACACACACACACACACACACACACACACACACACACACACACACACACACACACACACACACACACATATATATATATGTGTATATATATATATATATATATATATATATATATATGTCGTACCTAGTAGCCAGAACTCACTTTTTGGCCTACTATTCAAGGCCCGATTTGCCTAATAAGCCAAGTTTTCATGAATTAATTGTTTTTCGACTACCTAACCTACCTAACCTAACCTAACCTAACTTTTTCGGCTACCTAACCAAACCTAACCTATAAAGATAGGTTAGGTTAGGTTAGGTAGGGTTGGTTAGGTTCGGTCATATATCTACGTTAATTTTAACTCCAATAAAAAAAAATTGACCTCATACATAATGAAATGGGTAGCTTTATCATTTCATAAGAAAAAAATTAGAAAAAATATATTAATTCAGGAAAACTTGGCTTATTAGGCAAATCGGGCCTTGAATAGTAGGCCAAAAAGTGAGTTCTGGCTACTAGGTACGACATATATATATATATATATATATATATATATATATATATATATATATATATATATATATGTCGTACCTAGTAGCCAGAACTCACTTCTCAGCCTACTATGCAAGGCCCGATTTGCCTAATAAGCCAAGTTTTCATGAATTAATGTTTTTTCGTCTACCTAACCTACCTAACCTAACCTAACCTAGCTTTTTTTGGCTACCTAACCTAACCTTACCTATATATATAGGTTAGGTTAGGTTAGGTTAGGTAGGGTTGGTTAGGTTCGGTCATATATCTACGTTAATTTTAACTCCAATAAAAAAAAATTGACCTCATACATAGTGAAAAGGGTTGCTTTATCATTTCATAAGAAAAAAAATTATAGTAAATATATTAATTCAGGAAAACTTGGCTTATTAGGCAAATCGGGCCTTGAATAGTAGGCTGAGAAGTGAGTTCTGGCTACTAGGTACGACATATATATATATATATATATATATATATATATATATATATATATATATATATATATATATATATATATATATATATATATAATATAACGGTCCTTTACAAGGGCCGTTAAAGTCACTATTGAAGATAAATTAAAAATAGACTGCAATTGAGTTCACAAACAACTTTGCAAACCAATGTGAAATATATAAAAGGGGCCAGATTCACGAAAGCACTTACGCAAGCACTTACGAACCTGTACATCTTTTCTCAATCTTTGACGGCTTTTTTTTTACAATTATTAAACAGTTAATGAGCTACGAAGCACCAGGAGGCTGTTTATAACAATAACACCAGTTGATTGGGAAGTTTTCATGCTCGTAAACTGTTTAATAAATGTAACCAAAGCCGTCAAATATTGAGGAAAGATGTACACGTTCGTAAGTACTTGCGTAACTGCTTCGTGAATCTGGCCCCCAGGTCTCCATACCTCCTGTCACACTGGAATCCCCTGGTAAACCCTTGTGGCTGACAGTGCCTTGGTCACGGGTTCGAGGCACCTCATGAGTTCCAATTGATTTTCTCATTGGTATATGTGACATATTTGTGTCACATATAGTGTGTCTTTTGTGGGATTTCTCTATGTAAATAATAAAATAAAATAAAACAATAATAATAATAATAAAATATATCTAAATAATTTAATAAATAATAATAATAATAATAATAATAATAATAATAATAATAATAATAATAATAATAATAATAATAATAATAATAATAATAATAATAATAAAATTAACACTTAAAAAAGAATATCACGTGTAGACAAGTATGTGAGAATATATGTGAGTGGCACACAATCACTTGAGTGACACCTTGAGACACCCTATATACATGCTTATCTTAGCTACCACACATACACTCACACATCGGATCAGCAAGGCTGGCAGCCCGCCTGCTATCATAACTCATGCTATATGTCCAATTTCGAAACAATTTCTCGTCACCTGTGCTTTTTCATCGACTTAATTCCCCATCCCCCAATACAAGCAACACAAAGGCTTTAGGATGGGAACGATGGTAGAGGAGGAGGAAGAGCCAATGACACTGCCATCTCCCACCAGCAGATAACGACTATAGTAGCTTAGGATAGCATTGTCACGTGTCTCCTTCCCTCTCTCCTGGCATATCAACTGATCAGTCGTCATTCATGCCTTCATCAATATGTGTACAGTATTTGATGCATACATGCACCGACAGGCAATTGGCAGGCGCTCCTGCTGGAAAGATCCTCAATGAATTCCACGCAGGAAGAGACGTAGGGGAGAGAGTGGCTACCATCCCATCACCATCAGCGTGTGTAACAGTAACCGCACCGTTATTAAAACGTTACTTATACGTAAACATAACGTTGGGTACACAATGGAAGCTCGATAATGTGACAAATGTACGGGACAATCTTAGGAGCAGGGCGGTGAGATCGAACCAGCGTCCTGGGTCACCTTAGGACGATTGGGATACACCCAGGACGGTGTTTTGATCCCGAAGACTTTTCACAACATGGTATAATACACTGTGTTTTTGTGGTTGGGGGAGGGCTAGGGGCATGTAGCAGTGGGAAGGGTGGGAACAGGCAGCAAATTTGGGGGGGGGCCCCTGCACGGAGCAGGGAAAAGGGGGGGGGGGGGGGTCGTGGAGGAGGAGAAAGGGTGGGGGTGTAACAGCATAAGGAGGGACAGGGTCGTGGACCAGAGGAGTACACGGCCTTTACTTTACAACCTGGACCTGTTAAGTCCAGACTGTTAAGTAAAGGACATTCTTGCAGCCTCAGTTGTATCACATAAGAACCAAGATGACACAAAAATGTATTTATTCACCATATGAAAATGAGACAAACAACAACACAAGTGAAAACAATGTTTACTTAGTAAACGGTAGTAAACGCAGTAAAACAATGTTTACTTTTTACACAAGTAAAAACAATGGATGACCCATATCATCAACATCACACGTCTTCCAAAATCAAAATCAAATGTATTTAGGGAGCCGTGATGTAGTGTTAGGTAGGGAAGAAGTAACAAAGTGATGGAGTATGGGCGAAATCAAAGAGAATTAAGAAGAAATAAGAAAAGGAGGAGGAAAAGCAGAAACAGCAGCAGGAGCACGAAAGACAAATTCGCATAAACCGGCGAAAGCAAAGTGAAAGTCCCGAGGCCAGAAAGGAAGAACTACCGTGGGACCGGTATGTACTAACCCCCCCCCCGCCCCCCCACCTAACTCTTTATATAACCCTTCACAAACACACAAAACGTAAACCATCACATTTTTTTTAAAACGCAGCACCAACAGTAGAAATAACGTTGTGGCAACGTGATGAAAAGTCGTTGTGGCAACGTGATGAAAGATCGTTGTGGCAACGTGATGAAAGATCGTTGTGGCAACGTGATGAAAGATCGTTGTGGCAACGTGATGAAAAGTCGTTGTGGCAACGTGATGAAAGATCGTTGTGGCAACGTGATGAAAGATCGTTGTGGCAACGTGATGAAAGATCGTTGTGGCAACGTGATGAAAGATCGTTGTGGCAACGTGATGAAAAGTCGTTGTGGCAACGTGATGAAAAATCGTTGTGGCAACGTGATGAAAGATCGTTGTGGCAACGTGATGAAAGATCGTTGTGGCAACGTGATGAAAGATCGTTGTGGCAACGTTATGAAAGAACGTTGTGGCAACGTGATGAAAGATCGTTGTGGCAACGTGATGAAAGATCGTTGTGGCAACGTGATGAAAAATCGTTGTGTCAACGTGATGAAAGATCGTTGTGGCAACGTGATGACAGATCGTTGTGGCAACGTGATGAAAGATCGTTGTGGCAACGTGATGAAAGATCGTTGTGGCAACGTGATGAAAGATCGTTGTGGCAACGTGATGAAAGATCGTTGTGGCAACGTGATGAAAGATCGTTGTGGCAATGTGATGAAAGATCGTTGTGGCAACGTGATGAAAGGACGTTGTGGCAACGTGATGAAAGATCGTTGTGGCAACGTGATGACAGATCGTTGTGGCAACGTGATGAAAGATCGTTGTGGCAACGTGATGAAAGATCGTTGTGGCAACGTGATGAAAGATCGTTGTGGCAACGTGATGAAAGATCGTTGTGGCAACGTGATGAAAGATCGTTGTGGCAACGTGATGAAAGATCGTTGTGGCAACGTTATGAAAGACCGTTGTGGCAACGTGCGAAAGACCGTTGTGGCAACGTTCAAAAGACCGTTGTGGCAACGTTCGAAAGATCGTTGTGGCAACGTTCGAAAGACCGTTGTGGCAACGTTCGAAAGATCGTTGTGGCAACGTGATGAAAGATCGTTGTGGCAACGTGATGAAAGATCGTTGTGGCAACGTTCAAAAGACCATTGTGGCAACGTGCGAAATATCATTCTGGTCACATTGTGTATTTGTAAAGGGGGTTCCAACTGTGCCTTTTCAATATGAGCTGGGGAAAGCCCTGGATTACGAGCTGGTTTATTGGTCATAACCCGTCCTACTTAACGATTCATAATATATTGGTATTCTGTTGCGGCAATCCTGGTGGAGGCAGCCGGGCCAGGACTGACACGCCGTGCCATTCAAGCTAGAGAATTTGCAGAGGAAATCGACACGTTTGTCCAGTAATGAGGAACATCATTTCCCACATACTCATCAGTTAATGTTCCCACATATTCATCAGTTATTGTTCCCACATATTCATCAGTTAATGTTCCCACATATTCATCAGTTATTGTTCCCACATACTCATCAGTTAATGTTCCCACATATTCATCAGTTAATGTTCCCACATATTCATCAGTTATTGTTCCCACATATTCATCAGTTAATGTTCCCACATATTCATCAGTTATTGTTCCCACATACTCATCAGTTATTGTTCCCACATATTCATCAGTTATTGTTCCCACATACTCTTCAGTTAATGTTCCCACATATTCATCAGTTATTGTTCCCACATACTCATCAGTTATTGTTCCCACATACTCATCAGTTAATGTTCCCACATATTCATCAGTTATTGTTCCCACATACTCATCAGTTAATGTTCCCACATATTCATCAGTTATTGTTCCCACATATTCATCAGTTATTGTTCCCACATACTCATCAGTTAATGTTCCCACATATTCATCAGTTATTGTTCCCACATATTCATCAGTTATTGTTCCCACATATTCATCAGTTATTGTTCCCACATGTTCATCAGTTATTGTTCCCACATATTCATCAGTTATTGTTCCCACATACTCATCAGTTAATGTTCCCACATATTCATCAGTTATTGTTCCCACATACTCATCAGTTAATGTTCCCACATATTCATCAGTTATTGTTCCCACATATTCATCAGTTATTGTTCCCACATATTCATCAGTTATTGTTCCCACATGTTCATCAGTTATTGTTCCCACATATTCATCAGTTATTGTTCCCACATACTCATCAGTTATTGTTCCCACATATTCATCAGTTATTGTTCCCACATACTCATCAGTTATTGTTCCCACATATTCATCAGTTAATGTTCCCACATATGCATCAGTTAATGTTCCCACATACTCATCAGTTATTGTTCCCACATATGCATCAGTTAATGTTCCCACATACTCATCAGTTATTGTTCCCACATACTCATCAGTTATTGTTCCCACATATTCATCAGTTGTTCTTTCCACACACTGATGAGTTATAATACTCCTTCAAGCCAGATCATCATTATGTGAGCACATTGATGAAAATGGCTTCGGAGAGAGAGAGAGAGAGAGAGAGAGAGAGAGAGAGAGAGAGAGAGAGAGAGAGAGAGAGAGAGAGAGAGAGAGAGAGAGAGAGAGAGAGAGTGAGAGAGAGAGAGAGAGAGAGAGAGAGAGAGAGAGAGAGAGAGAGAGAGAGAGAGAGAGAGAGAGAGAGAGAGAGAGAGAGAGAGAGAGAGAGAGAGTGAGAGTAATAGGAGGTAGGCAGACAATAGGGAGGTGTCCAGGGCATCAGAGAGATATCACGCAGGATATCATCTTGAGCCTCCAGACTCGCCTCCATACATAGGTGTCAGCCTCACTCCCAGATAACACAACCATCCTCATCTTCCCTAGTGTCTACGTGACCTGCCTACATTCAATTTATTTTGTTGGGGACAAGAAGACTTAGAATATATATATATACACTTTAGGCTTGTATCGAGATTCTCTCTAGAGGGAACTACTGACCCTCCCCAGGATGCAAAGTCACAATTGTTGACTATCTCCATGGTACCTATATACTGCTAGGTGGGCAGAGGGGGATTTGGTGAAAGGAAACGTGCCCAACCACTTCTGTCCCCGTCCGGGAATCGAACCCAGAAACCCTGATTATGAGTCGAGAACCAACATAACTGCACTATGAGAGCTATTTATATTATTTATGAGGAAACTAGGCATATCTATGTGAGAATTTATAGTATCTTGCAGGTCTGCGTGCAATCCCCGATGGTCCAAGTGGATGGGCACTGTTCTTCACTCCATCCTACCTCATACCCTTATCCTCATACCCCTGCAAGTGCCATTTAGTCATACTGGCTTAGTGCCTTCTACTCTGAATTATCTTACCTTAAATTTATGAAGCCTTAGATAGGGTAGGTGATACACCACTTGAGAAATGGTTAAAGAAACGTTAGTTTATTTACTAGATTTAGCAAAACCGGTCAGTTTGGTTAATATATATATATATATATATATATATATATATATATATATATATATATATATATATATATATATATATCTTTGAAAATGTAATAAGTTATTACGAAACGCGTGTAGGCGTTGTGTCAGACTAGAAATAAAAATGAATTTTGGAGAACTGATTTTTCAATTACCATCGACAGTGAAAAGAAACATAAAAAATATTGAGAAAATTCGTGTTAGAAATATTAATCATATCTTTCGGTAATATTTAACAACACATATATATATATATATATATATATATATATATATATATATATATATATATATATATATATATATATATATATATATATATATATATATATATATATATATTAGTATATTTTGGTAGCAGTCTTTCCTGTAGACATATATTATTAAATATGACCGAAAAAGTAAGATTAATAATTCTAACACGAATTTTCTCAATCTTTCGTACATTTCTTTTCACTGTTGGAGGTAAATCAAAAATCAATTCTCCAAAATTCATTTTTATTTCTAGTCTGACGCGACACGAGCGCGTTTCGTAAAACTTATTACATTTTCAAAGACTTTAGTTTACAAATACACAACTGAATAGAACTTACGCATCTCCGATTTTATATCTACATTTGAGTGAGGTGGATGGGGTGAGGTGGCATTAATAGGGTATTAATTTCATCAACACAAGACAGAACAAGAGGTGGTATTAATAGGGTATTAATTTCATCAACACAAGACAGAACACGAAACAATGGGTATTGAATAGAAGTGTTTGTAGAAAGCCTATTGGTCCATATTTCTTGATGCTTCTATATTGGAGCGGAGTCTTGAGGTGGGTAGAATATAGTTGTGCTTTAATTGGCTGTTGATTGCGGGTGTTGACTTCTTGATGTGTAGTGCCTCGCAAACGTCAAGCCGCCTGCTATCGCTGTATCTATCGATGATTTCTGTGTTGTTTACTAGGATTTCTATAGTCTTTGAAAATGTAATAAGTTTTACGAAACGCGCTCGTGTCGCGTCAGACTAGAAATAAAAATGAATTTTGGAGAATTGATTTTTGATTTACCTCCAACAGTGGAAAGAAATGTACGAAAGATTGAGAAAATTCGTGTTAGAATTATTAATCTTACTTTTTCGGTCATATTTAATAATATATATATATATATATATATATATATATATATATATATATATATATATATATATATATATATATATATATATATATATAGTTAAAATTAATTGCAAAATATATACATAACTTGACCCTACTAGTAAAGTTTGCATCCTTACCTATGAAAAAAAAGAGGTACACGTTTTATCGCTGTGATTATAAGCTTCTCCTGACTTTTACTAATCTCCTCCACTCTTCAACTTGATTATAGCCTCCTATCGTGTGAGGGTCTTTCGTGCAAAACCCATTTTCATGAAGCCTTTTTCAAACGCAACAGCCAGCATTCACACAACCTATTCCCAACGTTTTTGTAAATGTTCATACGTTCTTACAACGTTTTTATGACCAGAAAAATCGAGAAAATTCCTTAATGGTTAATTAGTGTAAATGGCATTATGTTGTCGCTATCTGTGAAATATAGCAGGAACGCCGTTAACCCACTTCACCAAACTCAGACCCTTAAAAAGAGATGGTAATTTCGGGGTATTAAAACCCCCTAAAGATCACAACCTCCCAAGGGCAACTAGAGCTAATGAGAGGTCACTCATGTTCTTTAATCAAGTTATCTTTGAAAATGTAATAAGTTTTATGTCAAAATCCATCATACAACGTAAATACATCTTTTTTTAAACCTTTTTTCGTTCTTAAAACGTTGCATGAAAGTAACATTTGTGAGAATAACGTAGTGTTTTGCTTGCATTTTATGAGCAGAACTAAATCAAGAACCCGTCCCCTGTGAAGCCTAATAAACATTAAGCTAAATGCTTGTTTGACGGGAGTCTGGTCCCCCCATAGTGGCGTAGGAAAGTGATGGAGGGGAATCTAGGTTTTAACTGAGGTTCAGGGAAGTAATGGAGAGAATCTGATTGTTGACCAGACCACACACTAAAAGTTGAAGGGACGACGACGTTTCGGTCCGTCCTGGACCATTCTCAAGTCGATTGACAATCGACTTGAGAATGGTCCAGGACGGACCGAAACGTCGTCGTCCCTTCAACTTTTAGTGTGTGGTCTGGTCAACATACTTCAGCCACGTTATTGTGACTCATCGCCTGCACACAGAGAATGTGATCTCCATCAGAGGTCCAGGAAGTGTCTCCGCTGCTGCTGCTGCTGCTGCTGCTTCTTGTTGCACGTTGCTCATAAAATGTTTTTTTGCTGCTCCCTCAAGCACTCCTCGGATCCTCCTCTGAATGCCTTCCAGACGAGAACCGGATCTTGGGGATGTAGCTTAATTCTAACCCTGTCTGTGCACTGTTGATTATCTCTAGCCCAGTCTGTGTACTGTTGATTATCTCTAGCCTTGTCTGTGCACTGTTGATTATCTCTAGCCCAGTCTGTGTACTGTTGATTATCTCTAGCCTTGTCTATGCACTGTTGATTATCTCTAGCCCTGTCTGTGTACTGTTGATTATCTCTAGCCCTGTCTGTGTACTGTTGATTATCTCTAGCCCTGTCTGTGTACTGTTGATTATCTCTAGCCCTGTCTGTGCACTGTTGATTATCTCTAGCCCTGTCTGTGTACTGTTGATTATCTCTAGCCTTGTCTATGCACTGTTGATTATCTCTAGCCCTGTCTGTGTACTGTTGATTATCTCTAGCCCTGTCTGTGTACTGTTGATTATCTCTAGCCCTGTCTGTGTACTGTTGATTATCTCTAGCCCTGTCTGTGTACTGTTGATTATCTCTAGCCCTGTCTGTGTACTGTTGATTATCTCTAGCCCTGTCTGTGTACTGTTGATTATCTCTAGCCCTGTCTGTGTACTGTTGATTATCTCTAGCCCTGTCTGTGCACTGTTGATTATCTCTAGCCCTGTCTGTGTACTGTTGATTATCTCTAGCCCTGTCTGTGCACTGTTGATTATCTCTAGCCCTGTCTGTGTACTGTTGGTTATCTCTAGCCCTGTCTGTGCACTGTTGATTATCTCTAGCCCTGTCTGTGTACTGTTGATTATCTCTAGCCCTGTCTGTGCACTGTTGATTATCTCTAGCCCTGTCTGTGTACTGTTGATTATCTCTAGCCCTGTCTGTGTACTGTTGATTATCTCTAGCCCTGTCTGTGTACTGTTGATTATCTCTAGCCCTGTCTGTGTACTGTTGATTATCTCTAGCCCTGTCTGTGTACTGTTGATTATCTCTAGCCCTGTCTGTGTACTGTTGATTATCTCTAGCCCTGTCTGTGCACTGTTGATTATCTCTAGCCCTGTCTGTGTACTGTTGATTATCTCTAGCCCTGTCTGTGCACTGTTGATTATCTCTAGCCCTGTCTGTGTACTGTTGGTTATCTCTAGCCCTGTCTGTGCACTGTAGCAGCTCTCTAACCCTGTCTATGCAGGACAGCTCAAAATGTATATATTTGCTATAGTTAATATTGGAAAATCACTTTAATCACCGTCTGTGGTTGAGTGCTCAATAACTTACAACTCTACTAACTGTTATCTCACAGACTCTAAACCTGCCCATGGAGGACACAAGAACATGTATAAATGTATGCTAGTTATGCATGGCCGTCTGTGGTATAAATAATATATATATGTGTATATATATATATATATATATATATATATATATATATATATATATATATATATATATATATATATTCTTCAGTAGGCGTATATGAGTGGGCGCAGGAAGTTCATATATCGTTATATGAACCAAGGCGGGAACCCCACTTTGTGCTGGTCTCTGGGCATGACCCACCAGCCTGTGGTGGTGGTTGCCAGGCACGGTCAAGTTGAGAATCCACTTTTTTTTTGTACTCCACCCGGATGGCTTCTACCTAACACAGTAGTTCCGGCATATATCGACAAGCCGCCGCCTTCCTGTCCTCGTCGAGGCCACTATAGGGTTAGTGGCCCTCTGATAAATCAGGTATATTGTAACCTGTTCTCTGGCCTAAGACGTAGTCGCACTGGAAAGGACTAATCCGTGAAAAATGCGACGGTTTGGTGAAGATTAAAGCACCGTAATATGGACGATTTCTGTGCATCGGCCTCGATAGCTTAGTCGGAGGGTTGCTTGGGTTCGTACGTTCTTGGTTAGGCAAAACGGTCGCATTTTTTACGGAGTGGCATATGGATGGGGGAGGGAGGGGGATGGGCTGCTGTTCTCGGTCCCGGTTGCAAATGTCTGGCTGTTGCAACAGCGATTGTTACACCTTTGCAAATGCAGCCATAATGCTCTTACCCTATAGACACTCCACAGTTATTTTGACTTTCAATAGCTTGCAACTATCTATTATATAGACGACACAACTATCTAACTGTAAGGTAAGCTAATTATCAGGAGAAAGCACTAAGCCAGTATAACTATATTGCCCTCGGAAGATATATATACAGATAAGAACGAGGGGAAAAATGGCGGCCGCGACTACTTGCGGCGCCGAGGGAATCGAACTCCGACCGGCAGGAACGATCACGCTTGAGTCAAGTCTAAATGCTTGGACTCAAATGCAAAGACATGTCAGCAATAATCTTGAAGATCCAAGAGGGATTCTCTTGCCTGGTCTTCAAGTATATCATGGGTGTCGTGATGCCTCTCTGGCCGGCATATATGTGGGCTTGCGTGTCCTTGCAAGCAACAACAGCCTTCTAGGTCAGAGGTCACAAGACAAGCTTGGCCCCAAGGCGGATTTGGGGAAGTAGAAGAACTCTCGAAACCGACTACAGGTAAAGGCATCATTTACTTGTAGTCATGTCTCGTATATCTTGATGATGAGATTATTCACTTAGGCTTGTTGGAGGTCGTTGGGCAGTGCCAGGTACTTGGTAGTAGTCGCAGGACAGTGCCAGGTACTTGGTAGTAGTCGCAGGGCAGTGCCAGGTACTTGGTAGTAGTCCCAGGGCAGTACCAGGTACTTGGTAGTAGTCGCAGGGCAGTGCCAGGTACTTGGTAGTAGTCGCAGGACAGTGCCAGGTACTTGGTAGTAGTCGCAGGACAGTGCCAGGTACTTGGTAGTAGTCGCAGGGCAGTGCCAGGTACTTGGTAGTAGTCGCAGGGCAGTGCCAGGTACTTGGTAGTCGCAGGACAGTGCCAGGTACTTGGTAGTAGTCGCAGGGCAGTGCCAGGTACTTGGTAGTAGTCGCAGGGCAGTGCCAGGTACTTGGTGGTAGTCCCAGGGCAGTGCCAGGTACTTGGTAGTCGCAGGGCAGTGCCAGGTACTTGGTAGTAGTCGCAGGGCAGTGCCAGGTACTTGGTGGTAGTCCCAGGGCAGTGCCAGGTACTTGGTAGTAGTCGCAGGACAGTGCCAGGTACTTGGTAGTAGTCGCAGGGCAGTGCCAGGTACTTGGTGGTAGTCCCAGGGCAGTGCCAGGTACTTGGTAGTAGTCGCAGGGCAGTACCAGGTACTTGGTAGTAGTAGCAGGACAGTACCAGGTACTTGGTAGTAGTCGCAGGGCAGTGCCAGGTACTTGGTAGTAGTCGCAGGGCAGTGCCAGGTACTTGGTAGTAGTCGCAGGGCAGTGCCAGGTACTTGGTGGTAGTCCCAGGGCAGTGCCAGGTACTTGGTGGTAGTCCCAGGGCAGTGCCAGGTACTTGGTAGTAGTCGCAGGGCAGTGCCAGGTACTTGGTAGTCCCAGGGCAGTGCCAGGTACTTGGTAGTAGTCGCAGGGCAGTGCCAGGTACTTGGTAGTCCCAGGGCAGTGCCAGGTACTTGGTAGTAGTCGCAGGGCAGTGCCAGGTACTTGGTGGTAGTCCCAGGGCAGTGCCAGGTACTTGGTGGTAGTCCCAGGGCAGTGCCAGGTACTTGGTGGTAGTCCCAGGGCAGTGCCAGGTACTTGGTGGTAGTCGCAGGGCAGTACCAGGTACTTGGTAGTAGTCGCAGGGCAGTGCCAGGTACTTGGTGGTAGTCCCAGGGCAGTGCCAGGTACTTGGTGGTAGTCCCAGGGCAGTGCCAGGTACTTGGTAGTAGTCGCAGGGCAGTACCAGGTACTTGGTAGTAGTAGCAGGACAGTACCAGGTACTTGGTAGTAGTCGCAGGGCAGTGCCAGGTACTTGGTAGTAGTCGCAGGGCAGTGCCAGGTACTTGGTGGTAGTCCCAGGGCAGTGCCAGGTACTTGGTGGTAGTCCCAGGGCAGTGCCAGGTACTTGGTGGTAGTCCCAGGGCAGTGCCAGGTACTTGGTGGTAGTCCCAGGGCAGTGCCAGGTACTTGGTGGTAGTCCCAGGGCAGTGCCAGGTACTTGGTGGTAGTCCCAGGGCAGTGCCAGGTACTTGGTGGTAGTCCCAGGGCAGTGCCAGGTACTTGGTGGTAGTCGCAGGGCAGTACCAGGTACTTGGTAGTAGTCGCAGGGCAGTGCCAGGTACTTGGTGGTAGTCCCAGGGCAGTGCCAGGTACTTGGTGGTAGTCCCAGGGCAGTGCCAGGTACTTGGTAGTAGTCGCAGGGCAGTACCAGGTACTTGGTAGTAGTAGCAGGACAGTACCAGGTACTTGGTAGTAGTCGCAGGGCAGTGCCAGGTACTTGGTAGTAGTCGCAGGGCAGTGCCAGGTACTTGGTGGTAGTCCCAGGGCAGTGCCAGGTACTTGGTGGTAGTCCCAGGGCAGTGCCAGGTACTTGGTGGTAGTCCCAGGGCAGTGCCAGGTACTTGGTGGTAGTCCCAGGGCAGTGCCAGGTACTTGGTGGTAGTCCCAGGGCAGTGCCAGGTACTTGGTAGTAGTCGCAGGGCAGTGCCAGGTACTTGGTGGTAGTCCCAGGGCAGTGCCAGGTACTTGGTGGTAGTCCCAGGGCAGTGCCAGGTACTTGGTGGTAGTCCCAGGGCAGTACCAGGTACTTGGTAGTAGTCGCAGGGCAGTGCCAGGTACTTGGTAGTAGTCGCAGGGCAGTGCCAGGTACTTGGTAGTAGTCGCAGGGCAGTACCAGGTACGTGGCAGTCCCTGGACAGTACTAGGTACTCCCAGGACTAACAGCCACTCTCCCAGCTCCAACGTCTCCCCCCCCCCCCCCACCTTTTCTAACAAAAGGCACACCCTCACAGTCTCCTCATAGCGATAAACGTCAAATAAAGTCGCACTGTTGGCGAATTCTCTTCAGGAACACCTCGGTCCATTGAGGACGACTCAGAGATCCTTCTTATTCCTCGAGCTCGGAGACCGCGCCGTTTGGGCGTAGTTTTTTTTTTTTTTTAGTCCCATGTTAGCTCTAGAGAGCCTATCAGATCCACTCACTTACGCATTATGCCACGGAGCACCGAACTGATTGGCTAATATGTCATAATAATGTAAACAATTTATATTTGCTAATATAAACAATTTATTGGTTAATATAAATAATTTATTGGCTAATATCAACAATTTATATGATGCAATTTATAGTGACGTCATAGTTCACTTAAACGTCATATTCCTCACCTAATTTTGCTATTCCGTAAGAAATAAAACTAATTAAATCCTGAACTATATAACACCCCGGATGACGGTTAATAAAGAGCTGGTGTTTTACTCTAAAAGCAGAATGATGTCACCAGAATGATATCACAAGAATGATATCACAAGAATGATATCACAAGAATGATGTCACAAGAATGATGTCACCAGAATGATGTCACCAGAATGATATCACAAGAATGATGTCACCAGAATGATATCACAAGAATGATATCACCAGAATGATGTCACCAGAATGATGTCACCAGAATGATATCACAAGAATGATGTCACCAGAATGATGTCACCAGAATGATATCACAAGAATGATGTCACCAGAATGATATCACAAGAATGATGTCACCAGAATGATGTCACCAGAATGATATCACAAGAATGATATCACAAGAATGATGTCACCAGAATGATATCACAAGAATGATATCACAAGAATGATGTCACAAGAATGATGTCACCAGAATGATATCACAAGAATGATGTCACCAGAATGATATCACCAGAATGATGTCAACAGAATGATGTCACGCAGGACAGTCAACTCCTCACAGCAACAGGAGGGGGTCGTTCTATTTCCTAAAATCACGACTTGCTCTGAGAATGTACCGAGGGACTAGGCTGTTCCTCTTGTATACACTGACAGAGTCCATACGAGGAGGAGAGAGACAAGAGGAGGAGTGGGGGGGGGGGGGGGGGGGGAGACAGAGGACAACATCCTCGATATATATACATGACTTTGCGTGGTATGAGAAATGTTCCCGCGATGAAGAGTAGAAATAGCCCAAGAGCTTATTGTGCCGCCATCAGTTAGCAGCCTCGGGCGGGGCACACAGATATGCGCCAAGCGGTTCCGTCCTCTCCAAATGTGACAAACAAGCTTACGGATGAGTATGGGGGTGGGGGGGGGGGGGAGGGATGGGGTGCATAATAAAGAATGAAATTGAAATTGCGAGAAGAGGAACTTATCTGATGGACAAAAACATCTCCCGACAAAACACGACTCTTTGATAAGTGGTTGCATAGAGATCAAACCCACAAAACAGAGACAGAATTCTTTCAAGTGTTTGCGCAACGACTTACGAAACCTGTACATCTTTCCTTAAACGTAGCGTCGTTTTTTGTTTTGTTTTTACATTTATCAAATAGTTTACGAGCTTAGAAACTTCACAACTCAAAGTTATTATTGTTGTAAACAACCTCGTATAGCGCGCTTCGGAGCTCATGAACTGTTGAATAAATGTAAACAAAGCCGCCATGATTAAAGGAAAGAGGTACGGGTTTCGTAAGAGGTTGCGTGTAAGAGTGATGAGTACAGGTCCCGGATACAGGATGAGTACAGGAGAACAGAGAACAGCCACATGGAGAGAAAAGAGGAACATCCAGATCACGATTAACGTTGAGAGTCGTATTGAAATAGAATGGATTTTGCAAGTTTTTTTCCTTGAATCAAGTCGGCATTTGGCTCTCCATTGTCTTGGACAGGATGCCTGTTACGGTTATCGACGTCTCTTTACTCGTAGCTTCCCCCAAGTTGCGACCCACAACAGTCGACAAACTCGTATACCTATTTACGACAAGGGGGAACAGCGGCATCAGGTGGAAAGAAACGTATCCCAGCACTCTTGTCCTTCGTATCCCATCTACTTATTGTCCTATTATCCAAGTTACTTTGTCCTCGAATCCCTTCCGAGTGCTATATATCCTTACTGGTTAAATGCTTTCTCCTGACAAGTTACCTTTATTATTGCCCCAAATTGCAACAGCTTCTGTCATTGCAAAACAAAGACAGACACCTTCATCGCCGTTACTGGGAGGAGAAAGGTACATAGTGTGGCCGACTTGTGCCTTTCGAACCTCCATGAAAGATTAGAATCACAGTGTTGAGTTCCGAAGCCTTTTCTCGCGGTGTGGACAAAGATCTATTGTGGCTACGCTTTAAATATACAGAAAAACACGTACACCCAAACAATACAGCACCTGTTCATACCATATGCCTCCTTCCCCCTACCCAAAAAAATCTGATGTGATTTTGTATAAATCACTAACACACGAGGCTTCTAAATCTGTATCTAAATTGTCCCGCTAGGCTGCTACGATTGGAATGCTTCGAAAAGCATATCAGTCACTTAAGGGAACGCTTTGTTCAGCGAAATGTGATTGGGTCCGCCCTAATCAGTCATTGTCCCAATACCTTAAATGGCTATACTGTTTCGATCCCTTGATAATTTCCAACACTGCACGAATGTTGAAGTTAATGTAGTGTTGTGTTGCATTATGTCCTATATACTGTAGCATTAACGTTTAGGTCAGTAGAAAATTTGGCTTCCTCTGATCTACACATTTTGTGACAATTATAAGTTTTTGTAACACTAAATATTGACAGAGTTAGAGAGCTGCTTCAGTACACTGAGAGTTAGAGAGCTGCTACAGTACACTTTGAGTTAGAGAGCTGCTACAGTACACTGAGAGAGAGCTGCTACAGTACACTGAGAGAGAGGTGCTACAGTACACTGAGAGTTAGAGAGCTGCTACAGTACACTGAGAGTTAGAGAGGTGCTACAGTACACTGAGAGTTAGAGAGCTGCTACAGTACACTGAGAGTTAGAGAGCTGCTACAGTACACTGAGAGAGAGCTGCTACAGTACACTGAGAGAGCTGCTACAGTACACTGAGAGTTAGAGAGCTGCTACAGTACACTGAGAGTTAGAGAGCTGCTACAGTACACTGAGAGTTAGAGAGGTGCTACAGTACACTGAGAGTTAGAGAGCTGCTACAATACACTGAGAGCTGCTACAGTACACTGAAAGTTAGAGAGCTGCTACAGTACACTGAGAGTTAGAGAGCTGCTACAGTACACTGAGAGTTAGAGAGCTGCTACAGTACACTGAGAGAGAGCTGCTACAGTACACTGAGAGTTAGAGAGCTGCTACAGTACACTGAGAGAGAGCTGCTACAGTACACTGAGAGAGAGCTGCTACAGTACACTGAGAGAGAGCTGCTACAGTACACTGAGAGAGAGCTGCTACAGTACACCGAGAGAGAGCTGCTACAGTACACTGAGAGTTAGAGAGCTGCTACAGTACACTGAGAGTTAGAGAGGTGCTACAGTACACTGAGAGTTAGAGAGCTGCTACAGTACACTGAGAGTTAGAGAGGTGCTACAGTACACTGAGAGTTAGAGAGCTGCTACAATACACTGAGAGCTGCTACAGTACACTGAAAGTTAGAGAGCTGCTACAGTACACTGAGAGTTAGAGAGCTGTTACAGTACAATGAAAGTTAGAGCTGCTACAGTACACTGAGAGTTAGAGAGCTGTTGCAGTACACTGAGAGTTAGAGAGCTGTTTACAGTACACTGAGAGTTAGAAAGCGGCTACAGTACACTGAGAGTTAGAGAGCTGCTACAGTACACTAAGAGAGAGAGAGAGAGAGCTGCTACAGTACACTGAGAGTTAGAGAGCTGCTACAGTACACTGAGAGTTAGAGAGCTGCTACAGTACACTAAGAGAGAGAGAGAGAGAGAGCTGCTACAGTACACTGAGAGTTAGAGAGCTGCTACAGTACACTGAGAGTTAGAGAGCTGCTACAGTACACTGAGAGTTAGAAAGCGGCTACAGTACACTGAGAGTTAGAGAGCTCCTACAGTAAACTAAGAGTTAGAGAGCTGCTACAGTACACTGAGAGTTAGAAAGCGGCTACAGTACACTGAGAGTTAGAGAGCTCCTACAGTACACTAAGAGTTAGAAAGCGGCTACAGTACACTGAGAGTTAGAGAGCTCCTACAGTACACTAAGAGAGAGAGAGAGCTGCTACAGTACACTGAGAGTTAGAGAGCTGCTACAGTACACTAAGAGTTAGAGAGCTGCTACAGTACACTGAGAGTTAGAGAGCTGCTACAGTACACTAAGAGTTAGAAAGCGGCTACAGTACACTGAGAGTTAGAGAGCTCCTACAGTAAACTAAGAGTTAGAGAGCTGCTACAGTACACTGAGAGGTAGGTAGACCACTCACTCTCTACACTAGATAACCTTTCACTCCCTACGCTAGATAACATTTCACTCCCTACACTAGGTAACATTTCATTCCCTACACTAGGTAACATTTCACTCCCTACACTAGATAACATTTCACTCCCTACACTAGATAACATTTCACTCCCTACACTAGATAACATTTCACTCCCTACACTAGATAACATTTTACTCCCTACACTAGATAACATTTCACTCCCTACACTAGATAACATTTCACTCCCTACACTAGATAACATTTCACTCCCTACACTAGATAACATTTCACTCCCTACACTAGATAACATTTCACTCCCTACACTAGATAACATTTCACTCCCTACACTAGATAACATTTCACTCCCTACACTAGATAACATTTCACTCCCTACACTAGATAACATTTCACTCCCTACACTAGATAACATTTCACTCCCTACACTAGATAACATTTCACTCCCTACACTAGATAACATTTCACTCCCTACACTAGATAACATTTCACTCCCTACACTAGGTAACGTCTCACGCGCGACGGGCCAAAACTATTCCACTTTCAGGCTGGTATTTATGGCCAACAGCTTCAGTAACGAGTCAATAATCCTTTGTGTGGCTGTGAATACCAGCCCGTCCTCCTGAAATGATAGTACTTCTAGTAATTGTTTGGTCGAAAGTACCAATATGTAGTGATGGACCTCCACAAAGTACACTGTTGGTACTTTTGATTTTATAACGTCCAGGAAAAAACAAAAGCAAAAAAGAAACTTTAAACATTCTTAGGCTTAATATTGGACATCAATACTATGTCTCAAAACGTCAATTATGAGATGGTGGTCCATCACAACATAGTGTTACTTTTGACCAAATGGTTACTATAAGTTCTGCTATCATTTCAGGAGGATGGGCTGATTATTATAATAGTCTATCTCGGAAAATTTAAAAGTCTAGAAAATTTTACAGATTAAATATTATTATTTTTTTTAAACATTCCTGTTCTTAAAAAAAAAAACGGAATTTTTTACAGCCCTAAGCCTTAGGCTGTCCTGTTAAGTAACTCATTTCAGGCTTTTGGCGGTGGATGAGTATTTATGACTCATATGTTGGTTTCAGTAAAGTTACAAAATTAGTTGAGACACACATGGATATAATAAATTATCTATACCCATCTGGGGGAAGATGAAGTGTTACATTTATAAAATATGGCTGAAATTAATACAAATTACCTTAGTCATGCATCAATTACTTTGGACAGGCTTTATGATGCTGAGGATGGGAGTCGAGTCTTGCTAGTTCTATGGATAGTCTATTTAGGTGAAGTCTTGAAGCCTTCGTAAAGTATTCAAATATCTCTGAATTTTTTGTTTCAAACTTTTGTGAAATAATACTATAAGCCACACTGACCAGCCAGCCGAGCTGTCTGTCCTTTCTACAACTGCTGCCCGTCCTCGGACGTACGACCTCACTGCCCCTTCCCAGGATGCACGACCTCCTAGGAGGCCATGCCACCTCTACAACATCCCAGGGAGCCTGGTTTTGATAGACCGGAATATGTGTACCCAACAGCAACTGCCTCCCCCCCATTCTCCCCCACCTTCCCCCCATTCCCCCTTCCCCTCCCCCACACGTCTCCCCCATTTGGGAGCATTAACCATCCACCCTGTCTGGGATTATTGGGACTCCTTGGATCTTGTAGGATCATAAACGTAACATAAATCTCACACAGAATGCTCTATCTTGTGGCTATACAGGAAGGGTTGTGGACATGTAGGAAGGGTTGTGGACATGTAGGAAGGGTTGTGGACATGTAGGAAGGGTTGTGGACGTGTAGGAAGGGTTGAGGACATGCAGGAAGGGTTGAGGACATGCAGGAAGGGTTGTGGACATGCAGGAAGGGTTGAGGACATGTGGGAAGGGTTGAGGACATGCAGGAAGGGTTGTGGACATGTGGGAAGGGTTGTGGACGTGTAGGAAGGGTTGAGGACATGCAGGAAGGGTTGTGGACATGTGGGAAGGGTTGTGGACGTGTAGGAAGGGTTGTGGACGTGTAGGAAGGGTTGAGGACATGCAGGAAGGGTTGAGGACATGCAGGAAGGGTTGTGGACATGTAGGAAGGGTTGAGGACATGTGGGAAGGGTTGAGGACATGCAGGAAGGGTTGTGGACATGTGGGAAGGGTTGTGGACGTGTAGGAAGGGTTGAGGACATGCAGGAAGGGTTGTGGACATGTGGGAAGGGTTGTGGACGGGTAGGAAGGGTTGAGGACATGCAGGAAGGGTTGTGGACGTGTAGGAAGGGTTGAGGACATGCAGGAAGGGTTGAGGACATGCAGGAAGGGTTGTGGACGTGTAGGAAGGGTTGAGGACATGCAGGAAGGGTTGAGGACATGCAGGAAGGGTTGTAGGACATGTGGGAAGGGTTGTGGACATGAAGGGAAGGGTTGTGGACATGCAGGAAGGGTTGTGGACATGCAGGAAGGGTTGTGGACATGTAGGAAGGGTTTGGACATGCAGGAAGGGTTGAGGACATGCAGGAAGGGTTGAGGACATGCAGGAAGGGTTGAGGACATGCAGGAAGGGTTGTGGGACATGTGGGAAGGGTTGTGGACATGCAGGAAGGGTTGTGGACATGCAGGAAGGGTTGTGGACATGCAGGAAGGGTTGTGGACATGCAGGAAGGGTTGTGGAGATGCAGGAAGGGTTGTGGATGTGTAGGAAGGGTTGTGGACATGCAGGAAGGGTTGTGGGCATGCAGGAAGGGTTGTGGACGTGTAGGAAGGGGGTTGTGGACATGCAGGAAGGGGGTTGTGGACATGCAGGAAGGGTTGTGGGACATGTAGGAAGGGTTGTGGACACACAACGTATCCACAACGTTCGTTTCACTAATTGTACCTTGTAAAAACGTTGCCACAACATTTAAAAACAAATATTGCCACAACATTTAAAAACAAACGTTGCCACAACATCTAAAACAAACGTTGCCACAACATCTAAAACAAACGTTGCCACAACATTAAAAAAAACGTTGCCACAACATTTAAAAACAAACGTTGCCACAACATTTAAAAACAAACGTTGCCACAACATTTAAAAACAAACGTTGCCACAACATTTAAAAACAAACGTTGCCACAACATCTAAAACAAACGTTGCCACAACATCTAAAACAAACGTTGCCACAACATTTAAAAATAAGCGTTGCCACAACATTAAAAAAACGTTGCCACAACATTTTAAAACAAACGTTGCCACAACATCAAAACAAACGTTGCCACAACATTGAAAATAAACGTTGCCACAACATTTAAAAACAAACGTAGCCACAACATTTGAAACAAACGTTGCCGCAACATTTAAAAACAAACGTTGCCACAACATTTAAAAACAAACGTTGCCACAATATTTAAAAACAAACGTTGCCACAACATTGAAAATAAACGTTGCCACAACATTTAAAAACAAACGTAGCCACAACATTTGAAACAAACGTTGTCACAACATTTAAAAACAAACGTTGCCACAACATTTAAAAACAAACGTTGCCACAATATTTAAAAACAAACGTTGCCACAACATTTAAAAACAAACGTTGCCACAACATTTAAAAACAAACGTTGCCACAACATTTAAAAACAAACGTTGCCACAACATTTAAAAACAAACGTTGCCACAACATTTAAAAACAAACGTTGCCACAACATTTAAAAACAAACGTTGCCACAACATTTAAACAACAATTGTATGTTTGCTGGGCATAGAAGGCCAGAGTAAGCAGTGTTGACCAGGGTGTACAGGGCCAGAAAGGACCAAGCTGGGAGTGCTTGGGGGGGGGAGAGGGGAGGGGCGTGCGCGGATACGAGGAGAAGCCTCTTGTGGACATGCAGGAAGGGTTGTGGGCATGCAGGAAGGGTTGTGGGCATGCAGGAAGGGTTGTGGACATGCAGGAAGGGTTGTGGGCATGCAGGAAGGGTTGTGGGCATGCAGGAAGGGTTGTGGGCATGCAGGAAGGGTTGTGGGCATGCAGGAAGGGTTGTGGACATGCAGGAAGGGTTGTGGGCATGCAGGAAGGGTTGTGGGCATGCAGGAAGGGGGTTGTGGTCTGCAATTAATAGTGAATGACTAAGAAGTAAATCCTAAGTCATTAGGCTACTACGCCGGATCATTGGATTGCTCAACCCGGAGGGAGAGAGATATATAAACCGTTTTATCCGAACAGTTCGGTTACTTAAACAGTTTCGACGAAAACGGTAAGAGCTCGGAGATGTAGGGTATGGACAGACAGACACACACAACAGCTTGGTGTAACAAGAAGCGGACATAGAGAGACATGGGATGTGGGCAGGGGATATTTAGAAACCTCGAACGCCTATTGACCAGTGCCCTGAAGCCCTATATACTGCCCGATACCCAGAAGACTTACTGCCCCCATGCCAAGCCCCATTTCTGCCCAACCATACCCGCTCTTATATTTATCTACCTCATCGACATTCTACCGGTAATCACTTCTACAAATCTACAACCTTAGGTCAAAGCCAGAGTCAAACCAAATACATAAAAACTACATTTCTATCCATTGTTCCGTGTTCTTGATTGTGGTAATATATTTAGCACTACGAATATGTCCTTCGTTATAACCTTGTTATACTCCTTTTATCTATTTCGCCTTTCAAAGTGCTTTTGAATATCTCTACAAAAAAGGTTCCAAATTCCTGGGATTACTCTGTCCATAAGACACGTTCCTAATTCCTGGGATTACTTTGATTCTTGGGATTACAGGACTATGTTTAAAACTATATATGCTGATATGTTAGCAGCTGGTATGTTGGAGTTGTGAGTCAGTATACTGACACAGTGAGCTGATATGTGGTGAGACAGTGTGGGCGTGTGTGACGGGTGAGTGAGACAGTGTGGGCGTGTGTGACGGGTGAGTGAGACAGTGTGGGCGTGTGTGACGGGTGAGTGAGACAGTGTGGGCGTGTGTGACGGGTGAGTGAGACAGTGTAGGCGTGTGTGTGACGGGTGAGGAGACAGTGTAGGCGTGTGTGACGGGTGAGGAGACAGTGTAGGCGTGTGTGACGGGTGAGTGAGACAGTGTGGGTGTGTGTGTGACGGGTGAGGAGACAGTGTGGGCGTGTGTGACGGGTGAGACAGTGACTGGACGCACTACAGTAAAGGTATATATTATATCCGAGGCTGGAGATGACGCCGTGATACGTTGGGGGTGAAAGTTGGGGGTGGCGAGGATGGGGGGGGGGAGTGGGGTGTAGTGGGTCATAGGTGGGGTGGTAGGTAGGTAGGTGGGTGGGTGGGTGTTGTTCATCGTACGTGGTGGGTGAAGGTGGGCACCCCACCGAGGGTCGTGGTGGAGGTGTGAGAAAGCAGGAAGATACAGTGAGGACCTGAGAAGGGGGATTTAAGACGGTGGCCAGAGACCTCCCTCATCCATCCTGGTCGTGGATGTACAGGATGGGTATGGGATGCCTTACCACCCTCAGGATAGGCATGAGGTGCATAATAAATGAACTATAACACTAGATAATGTCTCCAGCATCCATCCGTTCCCAGCAGCATCCTTCATCTCTCCTCATCTCCTCCCTATACACCGTTCATTCGGGTTGTCATTCGTAAAAAAATGCAACTGTTTTGTGTTGCCATAAAACCTACGAACCCAAGCAACCCATCTAACCCCATACCTCTCGTATGAGTGGTCGCACATTCCATACCTATCCTGTGGGTGGTAGTGGCCCCCGAACCCCATCCTATGGGTGGTAGTGGATCCTATACCCTATACTGTGAGTGGTAGCGGATCCTATACCCTATCCTGTGAATAGTAGTGGACCCCTATACCCTATCCTGTGAGTGGTAGTGGACCCCTATACCCTATCCTGTGAATAGTAGTGGACCCCTATACCCTATCCTGTGAGTGGTAGTGGACCCCTATACCCTATCCTGTGAGTGGTAGTGGACCCCTATACCCTATCCTGTGAGTGGTAGTGGACCCCTATACCCTATCCTGTGAGTGGTAGTGGACCCCTATACCCTATCCTGTGAGTGGTAGTGGACCCTAACCAACAAAAAAAATCTCCGAAATTCCATAAAAATTTTTTTTTTTTCATTTAGGATCAAAAATTGGTCTTTAGATCAAGACTTTTTTTTGGCGACTGAGAGCATCAAAGGCTTTTAAAAGTCCCCTGCACGATTTGTGAGCTCCAAACATTTAACAATTTTCATGCCAATGAAGACATCGCCCATTTCTCTCTTCTTCCCCCCCCCCCCCCTCTCCCCAATTTGCATCTCTGACCTACCCCCCATTACCCCACAAGTCACGATAAAAATTAAGCTGTTAAGCCCGTCCTGTGAACATCCAAGCCACACACACACACCATCCCCACCTCACCAAGCCAACCACGGCCGCTGCCCCCAAACGCTTCCACCAACCTTAGCGCCGCCAATTTGTGATATTTATGCACGTTAATACGCCTTTTTCTCCTCTATCGTACGTCATCCTAAGCTGGCATTTACCATCGCGAGAATCTGTCTCGGTGTCAAGGGAATCTCTGCCCCTTATCATGTTTTCCGTAAGAACTTTGCTAGTGTCTGTTCAGTTGATTGGGTAAATTGGGACAAATTGGGTGGCTGTGGTCATTAGGGAGTGCTGTGGTAGTAGAGATTGACTCGCATTTTCCGACACGTTTCATATAGTCAACTGACCACCCAGAGTGCTGGTGGCTGAGTGGACAGCATGCTGGATACGTAAGCATGTGGACCGGGGTTCGATTCCCGGCGCCGGCGGAAACAGATGGGGGTTGAGTTTCTTTCACCTTGTTGCCTCTGTTACCTAGCAGTGAATAAGTATCTGAGAGTTATAGACAGCTGTTACGGGCTGCTTCTTCTTGTGTGTGTGTGTGTGTGTGTGTACTCATCTAATTGTACTCACCTAATTGTGCTTGCGGGGGTTGAGCTCTGGCTCTTTGGTCCCGCCTCTCAACCGTCAATCAACTGGTGTACAGTTGACAACTGGTGTGTGTGTGTGTGTGTGTGTGTGTGTGTGTGTGTGTGTGTGTGTGTGTGGAAAAAACACAAATTAGTTAGTAACAGTTGATTGATTGACAATTGAGAGGCGGGATCAAAGAGCCGAAGCTCAACCCCCGCAAGCACAACTAGGTGAGTACAAACACACACCATACAAGCATCCATACCAAGGTAGCTAATTATGAGTATATATAGAAAGTTATAATATATTATGCCTATACAGCACACATGCAATGGGTATGAGGCCAGGATAGGAGCTGGGATAAAGGGACGTAGCGACAGAATGATGCCTAACCACCTGGATCATCGGGGGATCGAACTCTGCCCCTGCAAGAACAGGGACACTGTTGCTCAACCAATCACAGCAAATAACTACCACTTATAGTCACCAACATTGACACTACCTCTCCGAGTCATGACATCCAGGGCGAAGACTCCTCATATATTTGCGTGACCACTTACGAAACCTGTACATCTTTCCTCCGTCATGGCGGCTTTCTTTACATTTATCAAACAGTTTACGAGCTTGGAACATTTACAACCCAAGGTAGTAACTGTAATAAACAGCTTCGTAGTGCTTCCTAAACTGTAAAATATATGTAAACAAAGCCGCCACGACTACGGAAAGATGCACAGGTTTCGTAAGGGGGTTGATTAATCCTGGCCTTGGTATGCTACGTTGATATACTTAAATCTTACGTATCATTACGAGAATATAACGCACAGAGCATTAATATATTAGAGCAGTGATATAGTTCGCGGCGCAGAGATAACACCATATACACAGGAGGCTTTAAAGCCGGGACAAGCCGGCAGGGGGGTCCGGCGAGGCTCCCCTTCCCCTTAACAATCTGTGGCTGATGGCGTCTGGTTTGTACAACACGGCTCAGCGGGAATATTAATTTGTCGGTTCTGGTGCAGTGAGCCAGCTGCTCTGTCAACCGGACGGCAGGACAACCGGACACACACACACACACACATGCGCTACGGCCGCTTCCCCCCGCTGAATGCCTCGACTCACAATATTGGGCAACACTGCCTTAATCACCCGGGGGTTAACAACACTGTTGCTGCCGGCGACCATCTAATTCCTGCCGTTTAATCACTGGGGCGGCCTGCCTCTGAGGCCAGAATGGTCAGCAGGGATTAGGGCGGCTGGCGAGTCCACTGATGGTGCGGCTGCTGAGTCCTGGACTCTTGTCAAGTCCTGGACTCTTGTCAAGTCCTGGACTCTTGTCAAGTCCTGGACTCTTGTCAAGTCCTGGACATTTACCAAGTCTAAACAAGCCTGACTTTCCTACAGTATGTATATATATATATATATATATATATATATATATATATATATATATATATATATATATATATATATATATATATATATATATATATATATATATATATATAGTAATTATTTGGTTGAAAGTCCAAAACTGGACTTTGCAGCCAAAAAGGTATATATTATGTGCTGATAATTTAACAGGGAGTCAAAAAGAAAGGTCAAAAACGAAAGTCAAAAGTAAACCTAAACGTTCCTAGGCCTAAAATAGCAAATGTACGTCTACTAAATTAGGCCTAATATAGCGTATATTGGGTTTAGGGGCACTTATTTTAGCCTTGGACAGGTTAGGTTTGGGTCTTTAGTTACAGTTTTGGTTGATACAGCAACGCGCGAGCCCGCACGCACACACACACACACACACACACACACACACACACACACACACACACACACACACACACACACACACACATACACACACACACACACACACATTATAAGGGGAGATACTATTCAGTACATTCTATATTCTAGCCAATGAAGATACGACAAAACACAGTAAGGGATCGCTCTAAAGCCTGAGCCCAAGAGATAGAGCCTGTATTCCCGCAAACTGAAGATACAGACCCATCAAGCCATAAACGTCCGGTCCCGGGTTCGATTCCCGATGATCGGACAAGAGACGTTGGATTTCACCTCATGCCTCGGTTCGCCTTGCACTAAAATACGAACTCTGTAAAGTTAGCTAACTGTTGTGGTTTGCATCCTGCAGAAGCTGGGTACAGTTGGCCTAGGAGAGAGAGAGGGAAGGAGGGGAGTGGGGAAGAGGGAGGGGAATGGGGGGCTACCTCAAGTTAAACTAACAATGGGGGAAGGGGGAAGGGGGGTAGACTTGGGTAGCAGCCTCAACTGCTATCGCTGATTTAACGATACGTCAACACAAATCGCCGGCAATCGGCTCAGGGCAGCTGTTTAATTCTTTTTTTTTGTAATGATACAAGGAATGACAGGCGGGGACCCCATGACCGGGCCAGAGGAGCCCAGGTGTCAATAACTCATCAAGCAGAGGCTTGTGGCGTGAAAGCCACAGCCCCGACGATCCGGACTAGGATGGTATCGGCCCCTCGCCAGGCTGGTGGTGCTGCTGGTGTGATGTCAGCCTCTCTAACTGGCTTATCACGACTCAAACGTCCTTAGCTCAAGGAATTTTGCCGGGTTCAGTTCCTGAACCCATTATGTGTCTCTGAAACCTTTTCCACTACCGCCCACAGGATGGGTATGGGGTTCATTACCGCCTACAGGATGGGTATGGGGGTCCATTGCCGCCCGCAGGATGGGTATGGGGTCCATTACTGCCTACAGGATGGGTATGGGGTCCATTACTGCCTACAGGATGGGTATGGGGTCCATTACTGCCTACAGGATGGGTATGGGAGTCCGTTGCCGCCCGCAGGATGGGTATGGGGTCCACTACTGCTCACAGGATGGGTACGGCGGGGGGGGGGGGGGGGGGAGTTAACAATAAATGAACTAATCTAAACCAAATGTGTGATGTCAGAGGTGTTCCCTGCAGTCAACTCCCCTCATGTCTGCTGGCTGAAAACCCTCCAAATGGTTCGTCTTTTTACAACATTATTACTCTATAAAGACACCTAACCTATCCTAACTTATCCTATCATAACCTATCCTAACTTATCCTATCATAACCTATCCTAACTTATCCTATCATAACCTATCCTAACTTATCCTATCATAACCTATCCTAACTTATCCTATCATAACCTATCCTAACTTATCCTATCATAACCTATCCTAACTTATCCTATCATAACCTATCCTAACTTATCCTATCATAACCTATCCTAACTTATCCTATCATAACCTATCCAAACTTATTAAAAATAAACGTTAAAACTTTTTTTGTGTTAAATGCATACAACAAAAAACATATCCAAAACGTTTCGTTTCACGACGTTAAAACGTCCACACACAGGGGCTTTGCTCTTGTGACACCGACTGATGGAAGACTGTCGTCACGAGGAGCTCTGGGTGGGTGTTTGTCTCTCAGGGCTTGTGCTGTATCGGCGTCTCTGGTGGCAACTGTGTCTTCGCTGGTGATGACTCTGATTGCCACTACATTGTTGCCTTCTTCTATTTTCTTACTAATTGTTGCTCTCATCTTGGATGCCTCGGTTGCGCTGTTGTTGCCTTTCCTGCGGTGGGTGTTTTAGGTATGGGTGGAAAGAGGCACCTGGTTGTCCTGTCTAGAAAAACTGTTGATGGCCTTAATCACTGAGGAAGCTAGTGATTTGTCTCGCCTTGCAGGGACAGCTAGACATATGTTGCCAAACAGTAGGAGGTTATGCCATGTTTGGGTGGTTCCGGGAGAGTCATTGACCTTTTTCAGGAGGCTGGATAGTTTGGCTGCTGCCTGGGGCGGGCAGCTTGGAGGATGTGTTGTATCCGCATGCGTAAGTATCCACTAGGAAAATGAAACGAAAGTTCCGAACGTTTTCGTGTTTCATCACATTAAGAAGGACATACAGGATTTACACACAAAAATCACAATAGCGTGATGCATCAAATGAGCAAATCCACAAGGGTCTTGAGGTTCGAACCCTCGTCACGGCGCTTGTGGATTTGGACAAACAGGATTTCCTTGACAATATCGTGAAACACGAAAACGAATTGAAATTTTAGTTTCATTTTCCTATTGGATACTTTCGAAGGAATTAACACATGATGAACACTGTGACAATGTCAGACCATCGAAGGA
The DNA here is from genome assembly GCF_040958095.1 of Procambarus clarkii. NCBI lineage: Eukaryota > Metazoa > Arthropoda > Malacostraca > Decapoda > Cambaridae > Procambarus > Procambarus clarkii. The sequence continues at coordinate 29,183,847 of NC_091192.1, forward strand.
AGGATTAGGACAGGAGATTCCTTAAGTACTTTGTACTTTAGCATTTAATAATACATCTTCAGAAGGATCATTTTCAAGATGAATTATAAAATACGAAAGTACTTAAGGAATTTCCTGTCTTAATCCTCTCTCTCTTTTTCTCTCTCTTTTATATATATATATATATATATATATATATATATATATATATATATATATATATATATGTATGTGTGTGTGTGTGTGTGTGTGTGTGTGTGTGTGTGTGTGTGTGTGTGTGTGTGTGTGTGTGTGTGTGTGTGTACTCACCTATTTGCTCACTTATTTGTGCTTGCGGGGGTTGAGCTTTGGCTCTTTGGACCCGCCTCTCAACTGTCAATCAACAGGTGTACAGGTTCCTGAGCCTACTGGGCTCTATCATATCTACATTTAAAACTGTGCATGGAGTCAGCCTCCACCACATCACTGCCTAATACATTCCATCCGTTAACTACTCTGACACTGAAAAAGTTCCTTCTAACGTCTCTGTGGCTCATGTGGGTACTCAGTTTCCAGCTGTGTCCCCTTGTTCGCGTACCACCAGTGTTGAATAGTTTATCCTTGTTTACCCGGTCGATTCCTCTGAGGATTTTGTAGGTTGTGATCATGTCTCCCCTTACTCTTAGTGTGGGGTGTGTGTGTGTGTGTGTGTGTGTGTGTGTGTGTGTGTGTGTGTGTGTGTGTGTGTGTGTGTGTGTGTGTGTGTGTGTGTGTGCGTGCGTGTGTGTGTGTGACCAATTAGGCTACTACTACTGGGGTCTGTCCTTAGCTGCACCAATCACGGCCTGCGGTTCTCAATGTCAACATCCGGTTATAGCGAATACCGACAATCGAATTTATCCCAGAGGCGTCCAGTGAAGCAGCTCACCTTGGCCAGGTGTGGGAGAGAATGGAGAGTCAGGATAAGTGGAAGGAGACAAATAGCAACCCGCCCTCAGGCCAGGCTCGTTAAAGCGGCGGTCGTCTCCCTCTCCCCTTCCCCCGAGACGAGTTGCATTCATCAATTTTAGAGTATTTTGCATTGAAAATAAGTTTGTTCTTATATACAAATTTGTATTATTATACATTAATGTTCTGTGTATAGTTAGGCGTAGATTAGGTTAGGTGTTTAGCTTCGTGGGTACTTAAGCACTGTTGGAGAAATGTTCAAATTCCGGGCTCACCATAGCCTGTGCTACATGGACACTTCGTTCTGAGGAGCTAAATCTAAAACAATAACAACAACAAATGTTCAAACATCATTAGTTGTGAGTCGTGTGTAAACCGTTTTTCATTTATAAACAGGGGGTTTGGCGGCTGGATGGAATCACTTTGGGGTCTTTGTTTGGAGGACGGGCTGAATAGTCAAACTGATGACGTTCGAACATTTTTCGAACAATTCCTTGCCGACGACCTCTGTTCGAAGAACAACGTTGTATATGCTTCACCCACATATTATCAATACAAGTAATCGCCACCGGAACCTAAACACCTAACCTAACCAACATCTAAATATGCACAATATATATATATATATATATATATATATATATATATATATATATATATATATATATATATATATATATATATATATATATATATATATATATATACACACACACACGAACAAGCTTGAATGGTCCCAAGCCAATATGCAACCGAAAACTTCTCACCCCTGAAGGATTCGAACCCAGACAGCCCTGATACATTGTCTGGATTGCGAGATAATTCGATGAAATATCTGTCCCCGACCGCAGGATGGAATGACCATCCATCCCTGAGGATGGAACCCCTGAGGAAAGGAAGCCTTAAGGAGGGAGGCTTGACCACAACGCCCATCCCACTGAGAGCCAGCGAAGTCCAAGGGGCCTTGAGCCCCTTAGTTTTGGGTCTTTGTTTGCACGTCCATTCCGGCACGTGCGCGAAGCTTGAATCAATGGAAACTCAGCTTGGGAAGAATTCCCCCAAAAGAGATAAGGAAGAAAAATCCAAGATGAAGACATATTGACTGACAGGCTGATTGGCGGTAGGTAGATCAGCAAATACCTTCAAGAGGGGGAAGAGCTCTGGTCTCTTAAGTATAGTAAACTTGTAAAATCTTCCACAAGACCTTTGGGACGGACCATCACGGCACACCACACAAGGAAAGTCAAAAAACCAAGGAAGAAATTCCAAACAGTACATGGGCACACACACACACACACACACACACACACACACACACACACACACACACACACACACACACACACACACACACACACACACACACACACACACACACGCGCGCGCACACACACACACACACACACACACACACACACACACACACACACACACACACACACACACACACACACACACACACACACACACAGACGTTTAAAACACTACATGGGTACACATATGGACATTCCAAACACAACATGGGCACACACACACGATGACATTCCAAACACAACTGTAGTACAATATAGGAGGTACACCAAAAATAGCCAGGAAGTGAGCCTAATAGAGCCAGGTAGATAGCCCAATATAGCCATGATTTAAGCCCAATATTCCCCCCCTAAGAAAATTCGCCCAATATAGCCGTGAGATAAGCCCAATAGAGCCCGTAGGTGAGCCCAATATAGCCATGACCACACTGGACAAGGCCGGAGCTCTGGCTAAGGTCAAAGGTCAACAATCCTAGCATACAACAACTTACGCCTCACAAACTAGCCTTCATGTTTTTAAAATAATAAAATATATATATTAAACGCTGTCAAATTAAGTTTACAAACACGTAAGAGAATTTACATGTTGCCTGGTTACGATGGGGGGGGGGATGGGGAGGAGGGGGGTGGAGGGGGAGCATCACGTGTCTCTTGAGGGACATGGGGGGAGGGAGATTCTCTCCCTCTCTCTCTCTCCCCCCCCCCCCCCCCTTTCTCTGTCTCTCCCTCCCTCCCTCCCTCTCACCCAGTGAGATTATCTACTTATCTACACCTTGATGAGAGCTGGCGGTTCATCTACCAATATTGGTGTATTTAATATTTGCATTTATTACCATTATTATTGTTATTATTAGGTTTATTATTTAGTATAGTAAATTAAGTAAAGCCAGGAAGCGAGCCCAATAAAGCCAGAAGAGCAAATTAGGAGACTAAAGAGCAGCTAGTTTCCTGTTCCAGCGCCTCAGCGTCGCGATACAGAGAGGAAATGTTTCCTGTTCCAGCGCCTCAGCGTCGCGATACAGAGAGGAAATGTTTCCTGTTCCAGCGCCTCAGCGTCGCGATACAGAGAGGAAATGTTTCCTGTTCCAGCGCCTCAGCGTCGCGATACAGAGAGGAAATGTTTCCTGTTCCAGCGCCTCAGCGTCGCGATACAGAGAGGAAATGTTTCCTGTTCCAGCGCCTCAGCGTCGCGATACAGAGAGGAAATGTTTCCTGTTCCAGCGCCTCAGCGTCGCGATACAGAGAGGAAATGTTTCCTGTTCCAGCGCCTCAGCGTCGCGATACAGAGAGGAAATGCAGGCGATGAGTCACAATAACGTGACTAAAGTATGTTGACCAGATCACACACTAGAAGGTGTGTGATCGGCCGACGACGACGTTTCGGTCCGTCCTGGACCATTCTCAAGTCGATTGTGACTTGTGAGAGAGGAAATGCTTGCTGTATCTTGGGCACGGGCTCCACCTTTGAAGAGCTGGACGAACTCTTCGAACAGTGATTCCTGTGTTCCATCCCCTATAAACTGTAACACAATGTATTGTGTACCAGCTGTAACTTGATCAATAAAATAAATAAATCCTATTGCATAAAATAACAAAGAAGCAGGTGGTGGTAGGAGAAAATTCTCAAGTGTTCAGGGACAACCTACAAGATCTGCTCTGAATTCCTTTTATTCTCTTCTCTGAGGCTATGGGACATTTACACCAGAGGTGGTAACTCTTTATCTACATTATTAATAACACTTTTAATTTGTAATATTCGTTTTAAAATATCACAGTTTTCTCTAAGTCGAGAAAGTTCTGGGCAGGCAGCATTGACTGGGCACAGCTCATTAAATGTGCGCCACTGTTCGCCCAGCAGCAATTGGAGGGCCTGGTTGTAAACCAAGTAACCGGTTGAGTTACAGGGAAAACTAGTGGGATTAGGCTTACCATGAGCAATGGGAAGGAGAAGCTCTAAGCCTGCTAACAGGAGTTTAAAGTCCTTTACCACTGTACCCACACGACTAAAATAAAAATAAAATAATAGATAAATAAAAAATAAATAAATAATAACTAAACGAAAAACAACGTTAATAAATAAATAAAGTCACATCTGCTTACCAAGGAGCACCAGTTATAATAAAGGAACGATTAAAAATAATCAATAATGCCAACCGTCATCAATAAGTGCCACACATGACAGTAAACACTTAGCCCAAAAGCTATGAACGACCCTCAACACTTCATTCACAGTGGCATTTGGAAATATTGTCACCCATAGGGTCAATAAACCTACGTGAGACTGAAAGACTACCATTGGAATCATGCGAGAAAACAATAAGCTCATTTGTAATTCCAACTGTGTGTTCTCTCTTAGCTTTCCTCGGCACGTTGTCAGGGTTATCGCCTCTTACGGCTCCTTCATGACATTATTCATGGTGCTGCTTTTCCTGGAGTTGAATCCATTACCGTCAAGCAAGAGAATAAGAATCTACCCGAGAGATATGTATACGGAGTGGTATATTATGTATTATACATATATGTATGTTTTTCTATGTAACTCATAACATGAGATTAAATCGAATGAAAACGGATACATATATATATATATATATATATATATATATATATATATATATATATATATATATATATATATATATATATATATTTATATATATATATATATATATATATATATATATATATATATATATATATATATATATATATATATATATATATATATATATATATGCAACACTGATCCAAGTATGCAGAATAACCACATGTGAAAAATAGAAAACGCGTTAAGCATTTTCTATTTTTCACATGTGGTTATTCTGCATATATATATATATATATATATATATATATATATATATATATATATATATATATATATATATATATATATATATATATATATATATATATATATATATATATATGTCGATTGAATTTGTTGGGCCAAGGACACATGGTGAGAAGGTAATATGTGTCCAGTTATAATATACTGTTGTTCTGTATCCTATGAGGCTCTGTGGCCAGAAGTTACACATAGGATGATACATGTATCCTTGATTTGGGCAATAATGAAATCAAACTGGTATTTGACGAAATTATTTCAGGCAATAGATACATTTAATGGGGAAATATCTGTAAAATTGAAATTATAGTACAGATAAGTATGTATCACAGGTTCAAGAGTCCACCGGTACAATCTTTCTTTACTGAGCTAGATACAAGTTACGATTTAACTTGTGATTTGCTGAGGTTCACAAGCAGGAAAATAATTAACTAATTAAAATTGGGCTTGTTAATTTTTCCGGGGTTCTACTTCGACTGTAATTACGGGATATGAGGGAAGGAAAGGCTTGAGTGGGGAAGAAAAGAATGGTTCTTGAAAAGGTATTTTTTCCTTGAAAAAAAAGGTGTGAAGTAGGCTGAAAAGGGATATTATGTGGTGGAATAGGTAACTATCTGGGCTGAAGAGATATACTTATTATATCATAAGTTTCAAGTTCTAACTTACCTTGTGTCTTAAAAGAGTAAACTTGCACTCGTCTCCATTTCACACTCACCTGAAAATGCAAATTTATATCAATTATAATTTGTATTCAAAATTACAGTTAAAAAAATGTGACTTTTTTTGTTTTCTTTCAACCGGGGTTCACTAAATTGTTCTCAGGAGTTTTGTGAACCTCCCTCAGGGGTTAGTGAGGCTTCCTTAGGGGTTCACTGAACCTTTTGAAGGAGGTTCAGTGAACCTTCCTTGGGGCTTCAATGAACCTATTTCAGAAGATTCAGTGAACCTTCCTTGGGGCTTCAGCGAGAAATATATAACCAAACAAAAATAACTCATATAAATATTATTCCCAAAATAAATACAATAATTATTTCAAAATAAATACAAATAATTATTTCAAAATAAATAAAATAATTATTTCAAAATAAAATAATTGTTTTAAAATAAATAAAATAATTGTTTTAAAATAAATAAAATAATTATTTCAAAATAAATAAATATCAAAATTCAATATATATATTTATCACAAAACAAATACAAAAAATATACAAACACTTGTCACAAAAAAAATATAAAAAATATATATAAATAAGTAGGCTTACATATGCTGAGAGTTTCTCGAAATATGGATAAAAAAAAATTATATATTAGGGGGTCCCGCGCTGTTGCAAAATAGTCGGTAACTATTTTGTAACTACCCATTACGACGTCGTCTAAATCAGCCAGCCTCGATCCCTCCTATTTATATAAATATCCCAATTTGTTTCATTATTCATATTGTTGTTAAAGATTCGCTACCCGGAAGAACAAGCTCCAAGCAGCACGGGCTATGGTGAGCCCGTTTGATTAAGAATTATACTCACATAACATATTACAGGGAGATGAACTAATGTCGCAAAATCATTTATTCTTAAGACATGTTAAACGTATATTTTAAGTTTTTTTTTGCTTGAACTTGACATTTGAACAAATAAAATCAATAAAAAAATAAATGATATTATTCAATTCTTGTTCTAAATTAGTCGATAAATTAACATGTAAATATTATGTTTGCTTTTCCACTACATGTCATCTGAGCACAACACAATCACCACCGAGGATTGAAACAAGCAACACTTGTACTCTGGTCCAGCCAGAGGCTTATAAGGCCCAAGCAAGACTGTCCCTGGAAAAACAAAACAAAACAAAAAGCCAAAATATAATCCCAAAGTAACCCAAACTGAGCCGTGTAATGCAACTGACTTCTCAATTCTCAGAGACTTCTTTATAATGTAACTGTCTTAACACCACAAGACTTGTATGTTTACGTTAGCATCATCACTATTGCCCACGCATCTAATTAAACCCACTATAACCCTGGAAACACAAAACTGTTTCTATTTTCCGCTAGTTACAACTTGTAATAAAGTTGTTACATCTTGGCTTAACGTGTTTATGACGTATTAGAACGTTGCTACAACTTGGTATATTGGTTGTTATAACTGGTTAGGAAGTGTTAAAACTTGTTCGAACGTTGTACCAACGTCGTAGTTTCGGTGTGTGTTTGGCGGGAATGTACTGCTGACATCATTGCATATCACACAGAAATCACAATAGTGTGATGCATCAAATGAACAAATCCACAAGGGCCGTGACGAGGATTAGCTCAGTCGATTAAGGCAGCGTCTGGGATGCTCTCGGACGCAGGTTCGAATCCTCGTCACGGCCCTTGTGGATTTGATCATTGCATATATTAATACATTGCTGTCTTGTTTTTAATACTTTATTCATAGGTGTATTTCGACAATGGAATATCGATATTCATTCTTAATCATTGCTGTAAGATGTATTTCCCAAAATGGGTTATCAATATTCCTTATTAGTGAGAATTAGAGCAAGTAGAGCCATAAGGTGACTCGAACCAGCGAGCAAAGTACGCGCCCAACAACGCACCTTACCTGGTAAAGGTAAAGTAGTTTACATACAGCATACCTCCCCCCTATAGGTACAGTAAAGTAACCCCCCTCATAGATACAGGTAAAGTAGCTCCAGCTTCAGATACAGAGAGGGAGGGGAATCGTGAGAAAGGGCCAAGCCATTACGACTATATATCACTGGGAAGGGGGATAAGGATTTAGGATGGGACCGCGGGGGGTGGGGGGGGGGGGAGGAATGGTGCCCAACCACTTGTGGACAGTCGGGGATTGAACGCCGACCTGCACGAAGAGAGACCGTCGTTCTACCGCACACAGAGAAATCCCACTAAAGTGATATATATCAACTGAAGCAATGGAGGTGAATCTTGAATCTTGAGATGTATCTTGAGATGATTTCGGGGCTTAGCGTCCCTGTGGCCCGGTCCTCGACCAGGCTTCCTTTTAGTTACACACTCCCAGGAAGCAACCCGTAGCAGCTGTCTAACTCACAGGTACCTATTTACTGCTAGCTGAACGGGGTTATCAGAGTGAAAGAAACTTTGCCCCATTTGTTTCCGCTTCCATCAGGGATCGAACCCGGAACCACAGGACTACGAATCCGAAGCGCTGTTCACTCAGCTGTCAGGCCCCATGTATCGAACCAATAACCACTGTACTTTTTGTATCTTATCTAAATTTACTTTAAAATGGCATTCATCTCAACATTAATATCATTAACATTACAAACAGTAATACTCGCAAAACCAATCAATCCAATCCAAGTACCAATCATGATAGTTCAGCTGTTTACGAAAACACAGTTTTTTTGGCCTATTAACCATACCGTAAACTATTTTTGTATTCTTCTCTCTTGGTGCCTGGTGGTTCATCTTTCTTAATTATCCTCTCACGCTTAACAGCATTATAAGCCTTGATGAGATAAAGATAAATATTATTTATAGAGATATTCTCGGCTTGAAATGTGCGCTTGCATACCAATAAATCAATTATACCTTCCAAGGTGAATTATATATTGAATTTGCTTCAAGTTACTTCCCCACAAATGATGCTTGGCTGAGTGTACTGTATTTAGAGTTCAATATATATGTTATTGTTATTAGATTAATTATTAGGTATAGTGTTAATTAATATTATAGCCCAGGAAGTGAGCCCAATAGAGCCAGAAGGGCAAATTAGAGGCTAAAGAGTAGTCTATATCGAGAGAGCTGTCCCCACTGTATATAAATCAGCACAACGTTAACAACCCTCCATGCTGCTGACTACAACTTCAGAATCACCCCCAACATTAACAACCATCCATGCCTCTGGGTAACAACCATCCATGCCTCTGAGTAACAACCATCCATGCCTCTGGGTAACAACCATCCATGCCTCTGGGTAACAACCATTCATGCCTCTGGGTAACAACCATCTATGCCTCTGAGTAACAACCATCCATGCCTCTGAGTAACAACCATCCATGCCTCTGGGTAACAACCATCCATGCCTCTGAGTAACAACCATCCATGCCTCTGGGTAACAACCATCCATGCCTCTGAGTAACAACCATCCATGCCTCTGGGTAACAACCATCCATGCCTCTGGGTAACAACCATTCATGCCTCTGGGTAACAACCATTCATGCCTCTGGGTAACAACCATCCATGCCTCTGGGTAACAACCATCCATGCCTCTGGGTAACAACCATCCATGCCTCTGAGTAACAACCATCCATGCCTCTGGGTAACAACCATCCATGCCTCTGAGTAACAACCATCCATGCCTCTGGGTAACAACCATCCATGCCTCTGAGTAACAACCATCCATGCCTCTGGGTAACAACCATCCATGCCTCTGAGTAACAACCATCCATGCCTCTGGGTAACAACCATCCATGCCTCTGGGTAACAACCATCCATGCCTCTGGGTAACAACCATCCATGCCTCTGGGTAACAACCATCCATGCCTCTGGGTAACAACCATCCATGCCTCTGGGTAACAACCATCCATGCCTCTGGGTAACAACCATCCATGCCTCTGGGTAACAACCATTCATGCCTCTGGGTAACAACCATCCATGCCTCTGGGTAACAACCATCCATGCCTCTGAGTAACAACCATCCATGCCTCTGGGTAACAACCATCCATGCCTCTGAGTAACAACCATCCATGCCTCTGGGTAACAACCATCCATGCCTCTGAGTAACAACCATCCATGCCTCTGGGTAACAACCATCCATGCCTCTGAGTAACAACCATCCATGCCTCTGAGTAACAACCATCCATGCCTCTGGGTAACAACCATCCATGCCTCTGAGTAACAACCATCCATGCCTCTGGGTAACAACCATCCATGCCTCTGAGTAACAACCATCCATGCCTCTGGGTAACAACCATCCATGCCTCTGGGTAACAACCATCCATGCCTCTGGGTAACAACCATCCATGCCTCTGGGTAACAACCATCCATGCCTCTGGGTAACAACCATCCATGCCTCTGGGTAACAACCATCCATGCCTCTGGGTAACAACCATCCATGCCTCTGGGTAACAACCATTCATGCCTCTGGGTAACAACCATCCATGCCTCTGGGTAACAACCATCCATGCCTCTGAGTAACAACCATCCATGCCTCTGGGTAACAACCATCCATGCCTCTGAGTAACAACCATCCATGCCTCTGGGTAACAACCATCCATGCCTCTGAGTAACAACCATCCATGCCTCTGGGTAACAACCATCCATGCCTCTGGGTAACAACCATCCATGCCTCTGGGTAACAACCATCCATGCCTCTGGGTAACAACCATCCATGCCTCTGGGTAACAACCATTCATGCCTCTGGGTAACAACCATTCATGCCTCTGGGTAACAACCATCCATGCCTCTGGGTAACAACCATCCATGCCTCTGGGTAACAACCATCCATGCCTCTGGGTAACAACCATTCATGCCTCTGGGTAACAACCATCCATGCCTCTGGGTAACAACCATCCATGCCTCTGAGTAACAACCATCCATGCCTCTGGGTAACAACCATCCATGCCTCTGAGTAACAACCATCCATGCCTCTGGGTAACAACCATCCATGCCTCTGAGTAACAACCATCCATGCCTCTGGGTAACAACCATCCATGCCTCTGGGTAACAACCATCCATGCCTCTGGGTAACAACCATCCATGCCTCTGGGTAACAACCATCCATGCCTCTGGGTAACAACCATTCATGCCTCTGGGTAACAACCATTCATGCCTCTGGGTAACAACCATTCATGCCTCTGGGTAACAACCATCCATGCCTCTGGGTAACAACCATCCATGCCTCTGGGTAACAACCATCCATGCCTCTGAGTAACAACCATCCATGCCTCTGGGTAACAACCATCCATGCCTCTGAGTAACAACCATCCATGCCTCTGGGTAACAACCATCCATGCCTCTGAGTAACAACCATCCATGCCTCTGGGTAACAACCATCCATGCCTCTGGGTAACAACCATCCATGCCTCTGGGTAACAACCATTCATGCCTCTGGGTAACAACCATTCATGCCTCTGGGTAACAACCATTCATGCCTCTGGGTAACAACCATTCATGCCTCTGGGTAACAACCATTCATGCCTCTGGGTAACAACCATTCATGCCTCTGGGTATAACACCAGAATCAGCGAGGTTTGGTAAAGTAAATCACTGAACTCTTACATTTTTTTAACTATTAAATATCTCACCAGGGAAAAGATCAGTATAGGAGCCATCAGAAAAAAAATCGAGCCAGGGCAGGTAGTGTATTTAACCAGATATATATTGTAAAATTCATTTTTTTTAAATATATTCGCTTCATGCAGTACGGCGTTCAATCCCCGACCGTCCAAGTGGTTGGACACCATTCCTTTCCCCCGTCCCATCCCAAATCCTTATCCTGACTCCTTCCTAGTGCTCTATAGTCATAATGGCTTGGCGCATCTCCTGATAATTCCTTTCTTTCTTCCTCTCACACACATACATCCATAGGATTCATCCCGCAATGGCTGACTAACTCGCAGGTATCCATTTGCTGTTAGGTGGACAGAGGCATCAGGTAAAACAAAAACTTCCACTTTGTTTCTGCCTCGCCCGGGGATAGAACCCGGATCCATAAATTGCAAATCCCGAACGCTGTCGTCTCGGCCGCGAGAACCTTGTTAACTTTTGGCATTTGTACGAGTTTTACCACCGGTGAGTTGACAATACAATCACATAATTACAAGAAAATGTACAATGAAATTGATTGTACAAATACAATCAATAACAAATATGAAAACTATTGTACTTGTAGAAAAAATCTACCAATATAATCTAGTCTTTTCCTCGTGTTCCTCTACAATTTTTTGGCTCTGTTCATCCAAACTGTTCATCCAAGCTGTTCACCCAAACTGTTCACCCAAGCTGTTCACCCAAACTGTTCACACAAGCTGTTCACCCAAGCTGTTCATCCAAACTGTTCACCCAAGCTGTTCATCCAAACTGTTCACCCAAGCTGTTCATCCAAGCTGTTCATCCAAACTGTTCACCCAAGCTGTTCATCCAAGCTGTTCATCCAAACTGTTCACCCAAGCTGTTCATCCAAGCTGTTCATCCAAACTGTTCACCCAAACTGTTCACCCAAGCTGAAGCTTAGATTAAACAACACAACAATCAAATTAACCTTGTAGTGTTATCAGCTGTAATGCGAATGTTGGACTCCTTCAAAGCTTGTGTGTAACAAGGACAAAACCGTCCCAGATGTTTCCTGACAAACAACAAAGAATATTGAGCAAGGACAAAGCCTCACAAGCGTGACTGTAAACAAGTAACCCAAAACAAACAGTTTGGGGGTTTCAAGTGTAGATATGATAGAGCCCAATAGGCTCAGGAACCTGTACACCTATTGATTGACAGTTGAGAGGCGGGACCAAAGAGCCAGGGCTCAACCCCCGCAAGCACAACTAGGTGAGTACACACACACACACACACACACACACACACACACACACACACACACACACACACACACACACACACACACACAGGATACAGAATAGGAGATGAAGTACTTAATGAAACGGACAGAGAGAAAGATCTAGGAGTTGATATCCCACCAAACCTGTCTCCTGAAGCCCACATAAAGAAAATAACGTCTGCGGCATATGCGAGGCTGGCTAACATCAGAACAGCGTTCAGGAACCTGTGTAAGGAATCATTCAGAATCTTGTACACCACATATGTAAGACCAATCCTGGAGTATGCGGCCCCAGCATGGAACCCGTACCTTGTCAAGCACAAGACGAAGCTGGAAAAAGTCCAAAGGTATGCCACTAGACTAGTCCCAGAACTAAGAGGCATGAGTTACGAGGAAAGGCTGCGGGAAATGCACCTTACGACACTGGAAGACAGAAGAGTAAGGGAAGACATGATCACAATCTACAAAATCCTCAGGGGAATCGACCGGGTAAACAAGGATAAACTATTCAACACTGGCGGGACGCGAACAAGGGGACGCAGGTGGAAACTGAGTACCCACATGAGCCACAGGGACGTTAGAAGGAACTTTTTCAGTGTCAGAGTAGTTAACGGATGGAATGCATTAGGCAGTGATGTGGTGGAGGCTGACTCCATACACAGTTTTAAATGTAGATATGATAGAGCCCAGTAGGCTCAGGAATCTGTACACCAGTTGATTGACAGTTGAGAGGCGGGACCAAAGAGCCATAGCTCAACTCCCGCAAGCACAAATAGGTGAATACAAATAGGTGAGAGTGCACACACACTCAAACACACACACATGGAGTTTAGTAATCGATAATAGTCCAGTACTTGATAAGGTTCCAGGACTTAATAAGTCTAGGACTTGACAAAGAGTCCCGCACAAATACAACCTGCTACATAAACATTGGCCTTGCACAGGAATGGGAATTAGGTCCAACCTGCCACTCATTTTTCTTGTCACGAAATGCTTAACCACTCCGTTAAAAATACAGAGTACTAAGTCTTTAAAAATTAAAACAAAGCAACATTGGCATTTTGTGCGCACGGGTCTCAATAGTTTAAATGAACAAATCCACAAGAACAAATCCACAAGGGCCGTGACGAGGATTCGAACCTGCGTCCGGGAGCATCCCAGACACTGCCTTAATCGACTGAGCTCGTCTGAGTGTCTGGGATGCTCCCGGACGCAGGTTCGAATCCTCGTCACGGCCCTTGTGGATTTGTTCATTTGATGCATCACGTTAGAGTGATCTCTGTGTGTAAATCCACAAGGGCCGTGATGAGGATTCGAACCTGCGTCCAAGAACATTTGATGCATCACGGTATTGTGATTTCTGTGTGTCTCGATAGTTTAGGTTAGGTTGCCCACTCGATCATACCAAAATTGCCCAAAAAAATCGACCAAAAGGCGAAAAATTGACCGTATCAAAGTTCCTTGGTACGGGAGGGGCCTCTCCGTGCCGAGTGACGGACACCACAGCCCACTGTGACGACACTAAGAGTGCCCGCTAACTGACAATACCCACTTTATCATACCCCACAAACAATAGCAATCATGCCCCATAAATAACAACAATGATACATTAACAATCCAAGCCTCGTGCTGCACAGATAAAGGAACATCGTTCTATTGTACGACTTGGGGTCTGAACCCTGCCGGCATTTGTCTTGTCGAGCTGGTGGGCCCCCAACTTGCTAACTATTAATGCTGCCCGCTGGACACCCGGGGCATGCTGTCGGGGGGGGCCCTCAGCATGCTGATGAGGAGGGCCCCCCTTACAACACCACTGACACAACAATACATGAACATCCAAACGTAGAAATACAAAATATATTTGTAAACAAATATATTATAATGTATGTATGTATGTATGTATGTGCGTGTACGTATATATACATGGAGGAGGGATGTATCCGGCGGTGCCTGGGATAATATGGCTCTCTCTCTCTTTTCCACCAATTTCCCATCCCTCCCATCTCCCCTGAATTTTCATACACTTCCCCTCCATCTCCCGTCCAACCATTTCTATGGAAATGGAAAAATGTGGACATATGCAAAGTGTCGAACCTACATGGTTCATTCTCAAGTGATGAGACATGACAGGGCGTATCGGATTTATACCATTGGCAGGTCAGGTAAATACAAATTGGTGAGGAGCAAAAGGTAAGAGACATAGGTACCTATATCTAACATAGGTACATAGGTACCTATATCTATGTACCTATGTAAGAGACATAGGTACATAGGTATCCTATACGTACAATTAGGTGATGAGTAAGGAGTAAAGTTTTGAAGCATGGCTCAATAACCTATACATACAAAGATTAGTCTAGTGTACTGGGCATGGCAATTTGGGCAGTGTGATCACTTGCTAGATCACCTAGTCTTTCCATTTTCAATTATATTGTTGTTCTTATAGATTCAGCTACTCAGAACAAGTTCCAAGTAGCACGGGCTATGGTGAGCCCGTAGTGGATTTACCTGGCACAGTAGCGGTGCTGTGTTCAATGATTCGCTAACAGTATAACATCTTCAGCAATGTACACATTTAATTTTGAGCGACGAATGTAATGGGGTCAGGTGAAGAGGGTGTGTCCCTTCCTTCCCCTGACCCCATTACATTACCTTAGACTAATCTAATCTCTTAGTCAAAGAGAGACCATCAAAGGGTTCAAAGTGGGGTTTCATCAATCAATGGGGTTTAAGCTCACAAATATAAATGCCGCCTCCTGCGGTCAGTGGAGTGATAATTGTAGTGCCTTTTATCCATCCATCTATCTGCCAGGATGGTGGTTGATAGATAGATAGTGAGCGGAGTTGTGGATTTGTGAGTAGTTGCTGTTTAACTCCCCTTTCTCATATATGAAGTGTGCAACGCCTATACTCAGAGTGTTAGTAGTATGTCCGATATAGAGTATGTTTGCGGAGCGATCAGCCTCCAGACAGATATACCACATATTCGTATACTAAATGGTGCATTTCAGATGATAAGAGTAGGCAGAAATTTTCTTATTCATAATATGGGAAGTTGCACAAGAATTGTTATAGTAAATGACAGGACGAATAAGATGCTTTTCACAGCATAGTTTTACGGTTTTGTCAATTATATCCCGTATCAGATCTTCATCCCTCTTATAGGCCTGTGTAAATATATTTGTTATAGTATACTACAGTATGCAACAATGCTCACAAAACCCCTGATCCAAGTATGTGGAAAAACCACATGTGAAAAACAGAGAATGATTAACGCGTTTTCGGCTTAATTCGCCTTCATCAGAGCAACATAGAATGAAGAGTATACTACAGTATATATATATTCGTTTGGGGACCGATTATTCACAGTGTAGTGACTACCTTACCTTCTTACTAACAACTTGGTCAGAGACGGTGATGCAGTAGTCGTTATTCGTAATTATTTGGTGAATACGTTCGAAATCAGGTTCAAGAGATCGTGAGGACATGAAGTATAAAACGTGGCTCTGTCGACATGTTCAAGTAGATGGACTCTAAATAAAGTTCATTGAACAAAGAAATGTTTACTCCATATATACACACACGGGTTTATATGTTGATATGATAGAGCTTAAGAGGGGTGTGGAACCTGTTGATCATTTGACTGAACTTTGTGAGGCGGGATCAAAGCGCTGACACAGTTTGTTTAGTACGCAGCACGTACAAGTCCACGCACACACGCGCACACACACACGCATACGCACTTATACACACACACACACACACATATACACACACACACACACACACACACACACACACACACACACACACACACACACACACACACACACACACACACACACACACACACAACCTACAAAATCATCTACAAATCACAACCTACAAAATCCTCAGGGGAATCGACCGGGTAAACAAGGATAAACTATTCAACACTGGTGGGACGCGAACAAGGGGACACAGGTGGAAACTGAGTACCCACATGAGCCACACAGACGTTAGAAGGAACTTTTTCAGTGTCAGAGTAGTTAACAGGTGGAATTCATTAGGCAGTGATGTGGTGGAGGCTGACTCCATACACAGTTTCAAATGTAGATATGATAGAGCCCAGTAGACTCAGGAATCTGTACACCAGTTGATTGACAGTTGAGAGGCGGGACCAAAGAGCCAAAGCTCAACCCTCCCCGAGCAAAACTAGGTGAGCACACACACACACACACAGCCACAGAGACATTAGAAAGAACTTTTTCAGTGTCAGAATAGTTAGTAAATGGAATGCACTAGGCAGTGATGTGGTGGAGGCTGACTCCATACACAGTTTCAAATGTAGATATGACAGAGCCCAGCAGACTCAGGAATCTATACATCAGTTGATTGACGGTTGAGAGGCGGGACCAAAGAGCCAGAGCTCAACCCCCGCAAACACAACTAGGTGAGTACACACACACACACACACACACACACACACACACACACACACACACACACACACACACACACACACACACACACACACACACACACACACACACACTTATATTCTTACCCTCACTGTTTCTTCAACAATTTGAGCCATCGTCAATACGGAAAGTGCTATTAACTATTTGCAACATCCTTAATTCTTCTGCGAAATGATCTTAAATCACCGGCTTTCAGCGCGCGGATCTGTCGCGGATTTTGACACCGGCAGAAACAGAAGCGTCTGAGCAGCGTTACCGAACCGGCTCAACCCGCCCGCTCACCTAATACGTCGCATTTCATACGGAATCGCAAAATCTATTAACAAAAAAACGCGACGGTTTACCGAAAGAAAACAAATTCTAGCACCGTAATAGTGACGTTGTCGATGCATCGGCCCTCGATGGGTTAGGTGGGTTGCTTGGGTTCGTATGTTCATTACCTTTTATGTAAATATAATTTTATTTACATTTTAATTCTCTTTATATCACACAGTTTTCAGTTTTACTCAAATTTACCGATATATTTACTAATCTGCGACTTCAAATGAATAAATCTGTACTATAAGAGATTATGTCTGTCCAATGCTGGAGGCCAGAAGCTTGGGGATAGCGTCATCCAGCTTTGCAGGGACAATGGTCTGGGGTAGGGGACCGTCACAGGTCAGTCGTGGTCAGCCTAAGTTAAATGCTTTAAGAAATATCAGCCTGTAGATTTCCTCCCCCCCTCCCCCACCATCATCACACACCCGTTGCAATTTTCATGAAGTCTGTAATGAAATCGCGGATGTGTTTTCCGTAGAGTTTACCAGGAATTTTTCATAAGCGCTGTTAACACCCTTTTGACTGGTGCCGACATACCAACTCACTCCTTTTATGATAATTGGCTGAGAAACAATGCTTACAATCTCATTAAACTTAACATTCCTTTTAAGTGCAATCTACCTGTCTCTGATATTCCTCTTTATCTGTACCCCACCATTCAAGTATCATACACACCTGTCACCAAGAAAGATAATGAGAATCTTGCTCTACTCAAAGCTGTCACTCTTGAAACAATTGCCTCCTCCATCGAGAGTCTAAGATCTCACGAGCACTGTGTCTACACCGACGGCTCAGTCCAGTCTTCTACTGGACGGACTGCAGCGGCATGTAGGTTTTATAGAAATAATATCTGCACAAAGTCTGTCAGTGTCAGGTTAAACAACTGGCTGACCTCCACACAAGCAGAACTAGCAGCATTACATTTAGCAACCAGCACATTAAAAAATATTGGAGGAGGAATAATATTCTGCGATTCAAAGTCTGCTCTTCAAGCAATCGAAAACTTCTCTTGGAAGATCGACAGCAAGAACCTAATACTCCCAATTATAAATGACCTAATTGATGCACAGAGTAAAGGGTCTCGAATCTCCTTTGTATGGATACCCTCACACATAAATATAACCCATCATAATGAGACAGACATTGCAGCCAAACTAGCGTGTAACAAGTTTGAAGTTGAATTAGATCTAGGTATCCCCATCTCTGCTGTCAAAACTGTATTGGTCCAAACATTCAGATCTGATAGGAAAGAACTTACTGACTCCCAACGACCTGAAAGTACTAGTATAAAAAGCTATGATTTGTTCAGATCTGAAACCTACATCTATGGACAGCACAAAACGTCCACTAGACTGTGCGACACAGTGGTTGCAAGGATCAGGTTGGGTTACCGTTACCTGTGGCAGGTGGCTGCAGGTGACGGGTCTCCCAATCCTGAGCACTCCAGTTGCAAACTCTGTGAGCAGGAACTACGGCATGATCTCCCGCACTACATCACTGAATGCCCAGTTATTAGACCTTTCAGACCAGTTGGCATGAGGTACCTGGAGCTTTGCAATTACTTTATTCACTCTCGTATTCTTGAAGATATCCTCACAGTATACCCAAAATTTCCCAGTGCAGGCTATTAAACACATGGCCCTGTATGACTAACCATCCTGCGAGATGGGGACTTGTATTACCACTGCTACCTTATTCAATCTTGTGTTGTTGATATCCTCAAAATGCATCCGGAGTCTGCCAGTGCAGACCGCCTATCACATGTCTCTGTATGACTAACCATCCTGTGTGATGGGGATTTTATAGCATCACCTAGTTAGCTTTTTTTTGACACACTGTACTCCACTTCATATAGTCTAGGGTAGCTGCACTAATGCAGATGTACCTCATAACTTAATAAAAAAAAAAAAAAAAAAAAAAAAAGCGTGGCTGCAGGTGACGGGTCTCCCAATCCCGAGCACTCCAGTTGCAAACTCTGTGAGCAGGAACTACGGTATGATCTCCCGCACTACATCACTGAATGTCCAGTTATTAGACCTTTCAGACCAGTTGGCATGAGGTACCTGGAGCTTTGCAATTACTTTATTCACTCTCGTATTGTTGAAGATATCCTCACAGTATACCCAAAATTTGCCAGTGCAGGCTATTAAACACGTGGCTCTGTATGACTAACCATCCTGCGAGATGGGGACTTGTATTACCACTGCTACCTTATTCAATCTTGTGTTGTTGATATCCTCAAAATGCATCCAGAGTCTGCCAGTGCAGACCGCTTATCACATGCCTCTGTATGACTAACCATCCTGTGTGATGGGGATTTTTTACCATCACCTAGTTAGCTTTTTTGACACACTGTACTCCACTACATATAGTCTAGGGTAGCTGCACTAATGCAGATGTACCTCATGTATTAATAAAAAAAAAATTTGCTCAAAAATAATGAGCTAAGTTCATTTGGGTTACAGTGATGAATATAATGAGTGAAGAGGGTCATGGTGCTGAAGATGGTTATGGTGAAGATGGTATATACAGTGAAGATAGTGTGTAGTGAGGAGGTAAGATAAGGGGAGAGAGGAGAAGGGGGAAGACGAAAGGACAAGGGGAAGATGAGGGGAGAGTAGAGAGAGGGGGAGATTACAGAGAGGGGGGGAGAGTAGAGAGATGGGAGAGAGTAAAGACGGGAATGATTGGGAGAGAAAAACTGTCCCGGGCACTTCCGGGTACTTTCTCCCCCCTAGTTAACGGAATGTACAATTTCTTTGTTTTTTCCGTCTGTTTTTTCTGTGTGTATCTGTTGATGTGTATCACTGTATCTCTACGTCGAAGTATGTGTCTGTGTATCTCCATATCTGTGTTATCTATATGTCTGTGTATCTCTGTGTCTGTATGTCTATCTGTGGATCTTTTGTCTCTCTCTCTCTCTCTGTATCTCTTATGTATCTCGTATCACGCCAATGTATCTCTTTATGTGTATCTGTGTGTTTGCCTCTATATATATCTATGTGTGTCTGTCGGTATATCTGTGTATCTGTACATCTGTATGCTTGTCTGTGCATCTGTCTGCCTGCCTCTCTGTCTGCCTGTCTGCCTGTCTGCCTGTCTGCCTGTCCATGGGTTTATATTCAAGCACGATTCCTCATAAACATTTTACTCTCAAAGAGATTAATCCAGTTTTATGTAAATTAATAACAGAGCACTCCCCCAAAATAATACCTTAGGTGCAAACATTTAGAAAACGCAGGTCAAAGGTTAGACCCACAAATTAAGGCTTAAATTCAAACCAAAATAGGAATTTGTTCACTAATACCCCACCTAATTTCTGCCATAAAGTACATCGATTTTTCTTTATTTAGTAATATTCCGTAAGTATAACGAATCCTCGAGCGATAACTTAAGAAATATGCATTATGTTAAGCTCAGATATGCCGGTTAATTCAATTAGAGCGTAAGCTTAAGGTATAACGTTTACTTCAGCTTATATCATATAATTACGCAAAAAAAATTATATTGCGGTAACATAATTTACGTAGAGAATTATATTTAGCCACAGTTTAATATTCAGGTACGGAATCCCCACTCAAGTATAAATATTATATATATATATATATATATATATATATATATATATATATATATATATATATATATATATATATATATATATTTCAGTTGCATATAGTCCTGGAGACCATTCAGGCTTGTTCGCATATATATATATATATATATATATATATATATATATATATATATATATATATATATATATATATATATATATATATATATGAATGAAAACTCACACCCCAGAAGTGACTCGAACCCATACTCCCAGGAGCAACGCAACTGGTAACTACAGGGCGCCTTAATCCACTTGACCATCACGGCCGTCAAAGGAAGTGATAGCCAAGGCTATTTGAGCCACTTCCCCGACGGCAACTCGGATGGTAATCTTGGGCATAGCATTTCACCAAATCACCTCATTCTTTGGGGCACACGTCAGGAACACAAATGCGAACAAGCCTGAATGGTCAAGTGGATTAAGGCGCCCTGTAGTTACCAGTTGCGTTGCTCCTGGGAGTATGGGTTCGAGTCACTTCTGGGGTGTGAGTTTTCATTCGCATATAGTCCTGGGGACCATTCAGGCTTGTTCGCATATATATATATATATATATATATATATATATATATATATATATATATATATATATATATATATATATATATATATATATATATATATATATATGTGTGTGTGTGTGTGTGTGTGGTTGGGATAGTGGCATAGGTTAGTATAAGAACAAAAGAGAGAGAGAGAGAGAGAGAGAGAGAGAGAGAGAGAGAGAGAGAGAGAGAGAGAGAGAGAGAGAGAGAGAGAGAGAGAGAGAGAGAGAGAGAGAGAGAGAGAGGCAGTGACCCATACGAGGCAGCTCCTATTGGCCCATACGAGGCAGCTGCTATTGGCCCATACGAGGCAGCTCCTATTGGTCCATACGTGGCAGCTCCTATTGGTCCATACGAGGCAGCTCCTATTGGTCCATACGAGGCAGCTCCTATTGGTCCATACGAGGCAGCTCCTATTGGTCCATACGTGGCAGCTCCTATTGGTCCATACGAGGCTGCTCCTATTGGTCCATACGAGGCAGCTCCTATTTATATCCACTCAATCTCACTGATATATATATATATATATGTTTAACCTACGCTTTGTAAGCTCTACAAACACCCAAACCCATGTATGTTTGGTCAAGAAAAATAGGCAAAAATGATTTAATAAATAATATTTTGTGTTTCCCTCTAGCAAGAATAATATATAAATATACTGGAAAACACAGAGAGTACATCTTCCTCCGTCACTGCATTAACACTTTCACCAATCTATTTCACAGAATACATCTCCACCAACAATCCTATTTACATTTTCAGTAATCTATATCACATAATAAATCTCTCCCCCCCACACGGGTCTCTGTCTTTACCTTTCGCACTAATCTATTTGACCTCATTCCCAGCCGCTAATCACCCGCTGACTATCCGATTAGCATCGGGCCGTATCTTTACTACTATTTTAATCAGCCAAAAGTAAATCATTCTTTAATCTGGTGTTGATTTTAGCTAATGTCTGTGAGAGACGCGCCTCTGATGTTTGCCAGTCGTGGTGCTGACTTCTGTCTTACCTGGCACAGTCCTCACTACCCCCTCTCCCCTCACAACTCTCTCTCTATTTCCTAAATTAAATCTAAAATGTAAATTTAAAATGAACTTTGATTACAATTACAAGGGTTTTGTTCGTATTAAAAGTAAAAGAACTAAAATTTAAATTGACAATAATATAGTTTGGTATATTTATATTTTTATTTTAATCAATATATATATATATATATATATATATATATATATATATATATATATATATATATATATATATATATATATATATATATATATTAGTATATTTTGGTAGCAGTCTTTCCTGTAGACATATATTATTAAATATGACCGAAAAAGTAAGATTAATAATTCTAACACGAATTTTCTCAATCTTTCGTACATTACGCTTCACTGTTGGAGGTAAATCAAAAATCACTTCTCCAAAATTCATTTTTATTTCTAGTCTGACGCGACACGGGCGCGTTTCGTAAAACTTATTACATTTTCAAAGACTTCACAAATACACAACTGATTAGAACGTATCTCTGATTTTATATCTACATTTGAGTGAGGTGGGAGGGGTGATGTGGCATTAACACAAGACAGAACAAGAGGGGATATTAATAGGGTATTAAAAGTATCAACACAAGACAGAACAGAAACAATGGGTATTGAATAGAAGTGTTTGTAGAAAGCCTATTGGTCCATATTTCTTGATGCTTCTATATTGGAGCGGAGTCTTGAGGTGGGTAGAATATAGTTGTGCAATAATTGGCTGTTGATTGCTGGTGTTGACTTCTTGATGTGTAGTGCCTCGCAAACGTCAAGCCGCCTGCTATCGCTGTATCTATCGATGATTTCTGTGTTGTTTACTAGGATTTCTCTGGCGATGGTTTGGTTATGGGAAGAGATTATATGTTCCTTAATGGAGCCCTGTTGCTTATGCATCGTTAAACGCCTAGAAAGAGATGTTGTTGTCTTGCCTATATACTGGTTTTTTTGGAGCTTACAGTCCCCAAGTGGGCATTTGAAGGCATAGACGACATTAGTCTCTTTTAAAGCGTTCTGTTTTGTGTCTGGAGAGTTTCTCATGAGTAGGCTGGCCGTTTTTCTGGTTTTATAGTAAATCGTCAGTTGTATCCTCTGATTTTTGTCTGTAGGGATAACGTTTCTATTAACAATATCTTTCAGGACCCTTTCCTCCGTTTTATGAGCTGTGGAAAAGAAGTTCCTGTAAAATAGTCTAATAGGGGGTATAGGTGTTGTGTTAGTTGTCTCTTCAGAGGTTGCATGGCTTTTCACTTTCCTTCTTATGATGTCTTCGATGAAACCATTGGAGAAGCCGTTATTGACTAGGACCTGCCTTACCCTACAGAGTTCTTCGTCGACTTGCTTCCATTCTGAGCTGTGGCTGAGAGCACGGTCGACGTATGCGTTAACAACTTTCTTTTCCATTTCCATTTTTTCAACTTTCCATTACATTTTCAAAATGTAATAAGTTTTACGAAACGCGCCCGTGTCGCGTCAGACTAGAAATAAAAATGAATTTTGGAGAAGTGATTTTTGATTTACCTCCAACAGTGAAGCGTAATGTACGAAAGATTGAGAAAATTCGTGTTAGAATTATTAATCATACTTTTTCGGTCATATTTAATAATATATATATATATATATATATATATATATATATATATATATATATATATATATATAAATATATAAATATATATATATATATATATATAAATATATAAATATATATATATATATATATATATATATATATATATATATATATATATATATATATATATATATATATATTAGATTAAAATAAAAATATAAATATTTATTAAAATTATAAATATACGAATAATTATTCAATAAATAAATTATTAAGATAAACAAAATATAAATAATTATTAAAGTTTAAACAAATATTAAAATAAAAAATATAAATAAATAAACCTCAAATAAAAATGTCAAGTATTCAAATAAAAACAAAAATAAGACAATTAATTAGAAAACCAATTACAATTAAAACGACTAATATCCAAAGCAATAAATTTTCATAATTTATAAAACACAGGGTAAAAGCAGCTTACACAATTTGTAAACATAAATTTAAAAAAAATCCGCCATCCCCCCCCCCCCCCCCTAACCCTCTCTCCTTCACAAATCTTAAAAAGTGATTGTGAAAATCTCATGATTTTTACGAGAGATAACATAAGTCTTTCAAGCCAAGATAATTTTAAGAGAGGGACGAAAATTATGACCTCTTTTGGAGTCAAAGATTCAGTAGAGAGTCACATCTTGTTTATGCAACCAGGCGTCTCACCCGATCAGTCGCATTTCTTACGGAATCGATCAATGCGTTAAAAATGCGACGTTTGAGTAAAGGAAAAAAAATCAAGTACCGTAATATATTAGACGGTTTTCATGTATCGGCCTCGATATGTTAGGTGGGTTGCTTGGGTTCGTACGTCTGTTGACAGGCATAAAAAAAAGAGGTTGCATTTTGTATGATGCAATAAATCTAGAGAAGAGAGCTCATTTATAATACATATCGCAGTAATTAGTATCAAATCAGATCAACCTTCAATAAAGAAACATCCTAGTTTGAAGCTAATGATTTCATTTTTTGTATGTATTTATCACTATTTTCTACCACAGACGTGGCCACATATTTACAATGCTAACCAACATACATATACATTTTCTTCTGTCCTCCACGGACAGGGTGAGAGATCTGTTAAACATATATAATTCAGTGATTTACTGAACAATCAACCACAGAAGGTGATTGGCCTGTCACTGTCGATAATCCCCCTCACAAACATTAAGCTCATTGCCGTCGTTAATTGATGCAATTACGTGTCAATCGACTTGAGAATGGTCCAGGACGGACCGAAACGTCGTCGTCCCTTCACCTTCTAGTGTGTGGTCTGGTCAACTTAATTGATGCAAGATTGTCCTCTGCGATCATGGTCGAATGCGCCGAGGTACTCGCCAACCTAACTATAGAGCCTCGATCCCCGGCCTCGTGTCTCCCTCTACCATTACCGGGTTGAACCAGGTCAGGTAAACGCAGGTAAATTATCAATTAGGCTGGTGATGATCAGGTAAATCCTGGCATAGCTCCCCCACCTGATGTGAGAGCCCCCCCCCCCTGCCCACACACAGTGTTGACTCGGCTAGTTGAAGGGGGCTTGCGGGGGTTGAGTTCTTGGGTCCCGCCTGGAATCAATCATCCCGGACCCCTATGTATCATCCACGATCCCTGTGTATCATCCACGATCCCCGTGTATCATCCAGGTCCACTGTGTATCATCCAGGACCACCGTGTATCATCCAGGACCACCGTGTATCATCCAGGACCACCGTGTATCATCCAGGACCACCGTGTATCATCCAGGACCACCGTGTATCATCCAGGACCACCGTGTATCATCCAGGACCACCGTGTATCATCCAGGACCACCCTGTATCATCCAGGACCACCGTGTATCATCCAGGACCACCGTGTATCATCCAGGACCACCGTGTATCATCCAGGACCACCGTGTATCATCCAGGACCACCCTGTATCATCCAGGACCACCGTGTATCATCCAGGACCACCGTGTATCATCCAGGACCACAGTGTATCATCCAGGACCACCGTGTATCATCCAGGACCACCGTGTATCATCCAGGACCACCCTGTATCATCCAGGACCACCCTGTATCATCCAGGACCACCGTGTATCATCCAGGACCACAGTGTATCATCCAGGACCACCCTGTATCATCCAGGACCACCCTGTATCATCCAGGACCACAGTGTATCATCCAGGACCACCCTGTATCATCCAGGACCACCCTGTATCATCCAGGACCACCGTGTATCATCCAGGACCACAGTGTATCATCCAGGACCACAGTGTATCATCCAGGACCACCGTGTATCATCCAGGACCACCGTGTATCATCCAGGACCACCGTGTATCATCCAGGACCACCGTGTATCATCCAGGACCACCGTGTATCATCCAGGACCACCGTGTATCATCCAGGACCACCGTGTATCATCCAGGACCACCGTGTATCATCCAGGACCACCGTGTATCATCCAGGACCACCGTGTATCATCCAGGACCACCGTGTATCATCCAGGACCACCGTGTATCATCCAGGACCACCGTGTATCATCCAGGACCACCGTGTATCATCCAGGACCACCGTGTATCATCCAGGACCACCGTGTATCATCCAGGACCACCGTGTATCATCCAGGACCACCCTGTATCATCCAGGACCACCGTGTATCATCCAGGACCACCGTGTATCATCCAGGACCACCGTGTATCATCCAGGACCACCCTGTATCATCCAGGACCACCGTGTATCATCCAGGACCACCGTGTATCATCCAGGACCACAGTGTATCATCCAGGACCACCGTGTATCATCCAGGACCACCGTGTATCATCCAGGACCACCCTGTATCATCCAGGACCACCGTGTATCATCCAGGACCACCTAATGCCCCAGTTTCCTCTCAGTCATCTCAAGTTGCCATAACGGACAGGAAATGGTGCACGAGAACCCTAACCTAACCTGGCCTAGCCTAACCTAACCTAACCTAGCCTAACCTAACCTAACCTAACCTAACCTAACCTAACCTAACCTGGCCTAACCTGACCTGACCTAACCTGACCTAACCTAACCTAACCTGGCCTAGCCTAACCTAACCTAACCTAACCTAACCTAACCTAACCTAACCTAACCTAACCTGGCCTAACCTGACCTGACCTAACCTGACCTAACCTGGCCTAACCTGACCTAACCTAACCTTAACCTATACTACCCTACCGACCGACGCTCTGACAAGCCGCTGTGATTTAAAACACGCCTTTATTTGTCCGTTGGGGATTTTGACGTTAAAATACGGTATATTATTGGAGAAGTGAAGTTCACAGTATATTGGTGCCCGGGAGATAGGGAACTGTTGTGGGCAGCAGGTTGGGAAAATTCATATAAACTGTCATACATGGGGGGAGTTGTGTAAAATCCTGGTTTGTGCCTCGGAGAGGCTGCAGGATCCAGTAAGTTCAGTAGAACTTCGGTTTCAACTTCTTTTGACCATGTCGTAGCTCAGTCGATTAAGGCAGCGTCTGGGATGCACTCGGACGCAGGTTCGAATCCTCGTCACGGCCCTTGGGGATTTGTGATACACACTTCCGTGGTAATATACATTTCCCATTCACCTGGGGCTGTACGAGACTCGAACCGGTGACCCCCCCAAGTGTGTGAAGCCGCCCATGGGCCTTAGGTGGCCCTATCGGGGTCCTCCTGGGCCACCTAAGACCAATAAGTGGCCCGGGAGGACCCCGATACATCGAACAAATAGGCAATAGTGATGAATACAAGTCATGAAATATAACAGTGATGAATACAACAGTGATGAATATAACAGTGGTGAAATACAATAGTGATGAACACAACAGTGATGAATACAACAGTGATGAATATAACAGTGGTGAAATACAATAATGATGAACACAACAGTGATGAATACAACAGTGATGAATATAACAGTGGTGAAATACAATAGTGATGAACACAACAGTCATGAAATACAATAGTGATGAAATACAATAGTGATGAAATACAATAGTGATGAATACAACAGTGATGAAATACAACAGTGATGAACACCTTCACACAAAACCTGTGCCTAATACTTCTTTTTTTATCTGTGATTCTTATCTATGCAATAATGGTACAGAGTAGAGAAGACAAAGAGGGGACCCCCCCCCCTCTCCTGGGATTTGCCGGGAGATTGCTCGCTATTCACATTCCTCGCTCTCGTGTAATGCCCGGATTATATTGCCCGGATTATTGAAGGAAACAAAAGAGGGTTTAGGGCCGACTCTTCAATACGCCCGATAGTCTTGAACGAGGCGTATTATGCGTAATTATCAGCTGCGTAAAAATAAACGCAAATGATTTTCAGATACGAATTTCTCTCTCTCTCTCTCTCTCTCTCTCTCTCTCTCTCTCTCTCTCTCTCTCTCTCTCTCTCTCTCTCTCTCTCTCTCTCTCTCTCTCTCTCTCACATTACCAGAATGCAGCCTGGTAAGTAAACCTTTGTCCTAAACCGAGAACATACTCAAGTTATAATTTTACTGTATTATAAATCAATGGTTTAAAATATGTGAAGTCTATGGTAAACTGATTTTCTTTGATAAGCCCTGAGACCAGCCCGTTCTGGCGAGCGTTCCCCACGTCTAGAAACAGTCGTGCTGAAGTGCCCCAACCGAACCGCCCAGAGAACCCACAAATAAAAAATGGAACATTATATCGGTCAGTTTTTGGCCTTGAGGGTGAAGTATACGTCAAAATGCGACGTGCTATTAGAAGGACCGGTTGGCGAGGCTTTGATTTTCTTCAAGTTCAAATTTTATGAATTTGAGACAAAGAGAAAGAGACAAGGACAAACACATTGACAGACAGATGGTTAGATAAATATGGATAAATATATATGACTAGAAAGATGAGTAGTTGGATGGATAAATGGATAGGTTCATAGAGGGATGGATGGATAGGTAGAAAGAGCGATACAATAATGAGTAGGTAGGTGGATGAGTAGGTATATACAGATGGATAGAAAGATACATAGATAGATGGATGGATAAACAGATGGATTGATAAATGGATAGACAAATGAATAGATGGATGGATGGATAGATGGCAGACGAACAGCCAGGCATAGCTTTTCATCAAATCACCTCAAGCTTGTTCACATTTGTGCTGTTCCCGTGGCTCCATAAAAATGAGGTGATTTGATGAAATAGCTATGCCCAAGATTACCATCAAAGTGCCGTCGGGACGGTGGTTCAAATAGCCTCGGCTGTCACCACTTTTTGTACGGTCACTGATGGTCGAGTGGTTTAAGGCACTGTGTACACCAATTGCAATGTGCTCCTGGCGGTCCAGGTTCGAGTCACTTCTGGGGTGTGGAGTTTTCATTCACATGTATGCTTGGGGACCATTCAAGAGAGAGAGAGAGAGAGAGAGAGAGAGAGAGAGAGAGAGAGAGAGAGAGAGAGAGAGAGAGAGAGAGAGAGAGAGAGAGTTACATAGTGCATTAAATATAAGAATTAAGATAATCAGAGAAACAGCTGAACACGTAACAGCCTCTTTAAGTAATAAACATTTGCAAGACATGATTATGACTATGGCAAGGCGTTCTTAAGTCAAGAAAAGAATCCAGGGCTTAGCCTAGATCAAACCCACTTTGCATACTCGGCATCTGCAACGGGGCTCTGAGCGCAACACTGGGACGAAGGTGGTTCTGTCAACGGGTTCTCAGGTTGCAAGGGGTTATCTTGAGAGGTTATCTTGAGATGATTTCGGGGCTTAGCGTCCCCGCGGCCCGGTCCTCGACCAGGCCTCCACCCCCAGGAAGCAACCCGTGACAGCTGACTAACACCCAGGTACCTATTTTACTGCTAGATAACAGGGGCATCAGGGAAAAAGAAACATTTTGCCCATTTGTCTCCGCCTCCACCGGGGATCGAACCCGGAACCACAAGGACTACGAATCCGAAGCGCTGTCCACCCAGCTGTCAGGCGCAGCTGTCGGGGTGGTATAAGGTGCTGCTCCTGATGGCTACTATTGCTATTGCACCCCTGTCCTCAGGTCAGGCTCACCTGGGGTTATAAGAGACTCGAACTGTGAACCCCAAGAGTGTGAGGTCACATTACATTTTAATGTAATGACTGTTCAAAATCAAGTGCTTTTTCCATCATATATATAAATAATATTATAATATATTAGAATTCTATGTATAGTTATGTATAGTATGTATAGTCCTAGATTAGGACTATACATAAGACAGTATTATGTATACTATGTATAGTCCTAGATTAGGACTAGTTCTAGGAGTTAGTCCTGGGGAGCCGGTGGCTGAGCGGACAGAACACTGAACGTGTAAATCTATGGTCCCGGGATCGATCCCGGGCGCCGGCGAGAAACAATGGGTGGAGTTTCTTTCATCCTGGTGCCCCTGTTACCTAGCAGTAAATAGGTACCTGGGAGTTAGTCAGCTGTCACGGGCTGCTTCCTGGGGTTGGAGGCCTGGTCGAAGACCGGGCCGCGGGGACACTAAAGCCCCGAAATCATCTCCAGATAACTTCAAGATAACATAGATTAGGTTATGTGTTTGGGGTTCTGTTAGGCTATTATTTGTATTTGCAGTAAGTGTATGACACAACCTACCCTAAGGCGAGGCTCGTTAAAGCGGCGGCCGTCCCTCTATGACGCATTTATCAGTTTTTAAAAGTAATGTTTATTCAAAATAGGTTTGTTATCATAATTTAACATTATTATTCATTAAAGTTCTTCGCATAGTTAGCCGTAGGATAGGTTAGGTTAGGTGTTTAGGTTCTGTTGGCGATTATTTGTATTTGTAGTACGTGGGTGAGGTATTTACAGCGTTGCGATTCGAACAGAGATCGTCAACGAAGAACTGTTCGGGAAATGTTCGAAATGTCATCAAATGTGAATTGCGTGTAAACTGCTTTTCGTTCACAAACAGGGGGGTTTAAGGGGGCTGGATTTTGACCTTTTTGGTCAAAATTTGGATTTTGACATTTTTGGTCAGATTTGACCTCTGGTCAAATGCTCTTTGACCAGAACATTTGACCTTTATTCATGAGGACTTGCTGTGTTCTATTCACAAAAATTATTCAAACTATCAATGTGTTTAGAGAACACTATGGAAGTGAAGGGAACTATGAGAAGAAAGCTCCAAGCTATTACGACTATATAGCACTTGGAAGGGGATCAGGATAAGGATTTGGGATGGGACGGGGGAGGAAGGAATGGTGCCCAACCACTTGTGGACTGTCGGGGATTGAACGCAGACCTGCATGAAGCGAGACCGTCGCTAAAGTGGGCTCTAAATTTGCTTCTTACTAAGGCGGCCAGATTTCGTTCTCTCGACACACGACTCCGTAAAAAATATAACTGTTTTACCTATTAGATAACGAACAAACCCAGGCAACCCACCTAACCTAGCGGTGCCTATGTGGTGACAACGTTAATATTACAGTGATTAATATGTCGCACTGAGCTGTATTCTGGTGCGTACTGAGCACTGACCTGTGTTCTGGTGCGAACTGTGTTCTGTAGTAGGGTAAAAGGAGACAAAAAAAAAAAAATAATTTTCGAGAACGATTGGGCAGTGTTGTCCCCGACTCAGTCCGCACTTAACATTTACAAAATCATCGCCTTTCTAACGGATTGGTCGAATTCCGTTCAAAAACTCTTACTTATTAGGCTAGAAAACGAGTTGCAATATGCAACGCCTTCAGACAAATAATAATAATCCCATGCAAGTGACGATCCTTTGCAATATAAGAATAGCTTGCAATAATGCAGAGAAAGCCCTCAAAAAATTTTTTTTTTTACCTTGTGCCAAATTAGGAAACTGGTCGTTAAAATGTGCCACGGGTGAGATATTGCAAGTATCAACCACACAATGTATATACTCTTTGCAACATTCATTTTTACATTCGACATTCACCTGTCGTTTCTAAGCAGACTTTAAGCTAGAATGAGTTCATGAAACTTTGTTTTTTTTTACAAGTTTGTTATTTGTGACTTTTGATTTGAGAGGGAAGGGAGGGGGGGGGGGGGGGGAGGGGAAACAAGTGATTATGAAAAACACTAACTGTGTAAACAAGTGACTGTACAAACACGTGGATGTGCAAACACATGACCTTGTAAACAAGTGACTGTGCAAACACATGACTTTGCAAACACGTGGATGTGCAAACACATGACTATGCACATATATGTTATACCAGGTCATATATATATATATATATACAACTTTTATAATTAACAAACCTCTATGAAAACACATTTTCAAAGTATTTAATTCTATATATATTTTTTTTTACGGAATCGACAACATTGAAAAAACGACTTATTAGCATAAATTAAAGTTCCATAATGTTGATCCATGCATCGGCCTGGACACGATAGGCGGGTTGTTTGGGTTCGTACGTTTTTAGTAAGGCAAAACCGTTCCGTTTTTTTTTTTGCGGAGTATTTGAAATTAAAGTTTTTTTTTATGAAGATGCGTCGATATTGGGGTGGTTTTATTTCCCTTTAACCGCCGCAATTTTGACGCTATGGCCGATAACGCTCAAAAGTGCATTAAGTGTGAGGACAGGTTGCTAGGGATTGAGTTCGCGAGGTTTGACAGTTGCGAGGGACGAAGTTCGCAAAGTTTGACGGTCTCGGGGGACGAGGTTCGCGAGGCCTGACGGTTGCGAGAGACAGAGTTCGCGAGGCTTGACGGTCTCGAGGGACGAGGTTCGCGAGGTTTGACGGTTGCGAGAGACAGAGTTCGCGAGGCTTGACGGTTGCGAGGGACGAAGTTCGCGAAGTTTGACGGTTGCGAGAGACAGAGTTCGCGAGGTTTGACGGTTGCGAGGGACGAAGTTCGCGAGGTTTGACGGTTGCGAGGGACGAAGTTCGCGAGGTTTGACGGTCGCAAGAGACGAAGTTCGCGAGGTTTGACGGTCGCAAGAGACCGAGATCGCGAAGTTCGAAGGTCACGAAGAACGGAGTTCGCGTGCCTCAAAAGCCCATCACTAAAGCAGATATCACCCAACAATCCCAGGAGAGAGCCAGGGGCCCCGCCCCACGATATAACCCAACGCTAAAATACGGCCCGATCGATTCGCCGAAGAAAAGGTGTTAATACCCCACGACCTTAAACAGGTGTTGGAACACGTCGGACCTTCGACACCCCAAGATTCGACCCCAAGAGGAGGGGAAAAGACGGGTCGACAAGGAAGGGTCACGAGCATTCAACGCTATCCACATGAAATGGCATGGTTTACGGGGTAGTTCTGACCACTTTAGGGCTGTTAAGATAACTATCGCTAACGCTGGCGAATGAGGCAGTACAGCCCCCACCTTGACCTCGAGAGCGCTGAGGACCTTTAACCGGGAAAATTGTCTTGCCTGGTCAGTGCCGACAATGACAAGAATGAATCATACTTGCATAATAATGATAATTATGCAATAAAACAACCCGTTCTCGCAAATTCGTATAGTCAATATTGACTTATTAAATAAGTTCATAGGTGACATACTAAACATAATAGATACCCTTAAAAAACTTCATAGACAACACCGACCTTACCTAACCTTGTTAGTATGTTAAGATAAGCATCTTATAGCTTCGTAATTACAATTGTTACTTAACCTATACCTATAATAGGTTAAGGAACAATTGTAATTACGAAGCAATAAGATGCTTACCTTAACACACTAACAAGGTTAGGTAAGGTCGGTGTTTTCTATGAAGCTTTTTAAGGGCATCTATTATGGTTAGTATATCACCTATGCACGTAGTTAATAAGTCAATATTGACAATATGAATTTGCGAGAACGGGTTGAATAAAATATCCAGTCCACAACACAGTAAGATCTAAACCACATGACGTATCTGTTAGAAAACACCTAGGCCATGAAATAGGCTCGAACCCTCATCTTTAGTGCGTGTGTCTGGGGTGCCCAGGGACGCGAGTTCGATCCCAACAGTCTCAATACCTGCAGAGATTCAGAATCATTGCAAGCTGCAATTGAAGGCAGCAGCAAAGAATCGATGAAATGATCAAGAGTCTGCACAACGGCTGTGGTTTGGCACGATGTGCGTGTTTCGTTTGATATCTATACTGGCTTGGTGGTTGGGCTTAAGGCCTATCAACCTCTGGAGGGTTAATGGGCCACAATGCCTTACTGACCATCCAACAATCACATTGTAAGGAAAAGAGAGAGAGAGAGAGAGAGAGAGAGAGAGAGAGAGAGAGAGAGAGAGAGAGAGAGAGAGAGAGAGAGAGAGAGAGAGAGAGAGAGAGCGAGAGAGAGAGAGAGAGAGAGAGAGAGAGAGAGAGAGACAGACAGACAGACAGACAGACAGAGAGAGAGAGAGAGAGAGAGAGAGAGAGAGAGATGGAAGAGGAAAATGATCCTCTGGTACAGGTGTTGAGCTGTTACATGTTCCGTCCACACATGCCATGCAGACAAGACAACATACCCACACATCAGGAATCGTAGATACATCAATAAAAAAAAGGGGGGGGGGGGGGAATACACTCCCCCTTTCTTGTATATCCCAATTTGAAAAACAAAATCCTAACTTGGTGATCTGTGTCTGTTTAAATTACCTTGTAATCCTATGCAATCTTTGTAAATTATTCCACATTATTTTGTAATGCCAACACTATTCTTTAATGTCAACATTATTCTTTAATGTCAACATTATTCTTTAATGTCAACATTATTCTTTAATGCCAACACTATTCTTTAATGTCAACATTATTCTTTAATGCCAACACTATTCTTTAATGTCAACATTATTCTTTAATGCCAACACTATTCTTTAATGTCAACATTATTCTTTAATGTCAACATTCAAAAGTGTAAACCGCCAGAGGTGTGGGATACCACAGCTTCAGCTAATGTTAAGAATTGTAAAATAGGTTTACAACTCCTCAAGTTTATAGTCAGTTTCGTGTATAATTCTGCGCAAGTCTTAAATTGGTAATTCATGTCCCTTACGATTAGTGTGTTTTCAACATGATATCACATTAAGTTCCACATAAAACAAAAGAATTAAGGAAACTACGAAGGCATATTTGCCCTTGCGAGGCAGCTCCTATTGGCAAATACGAGGCAGCTCCTATTGGTCCATACGAGGCAGCTCCTATTGGCCCATACGAGGCAGCTCCTATTGGTCCATACGAGGCAGCTCCTATTGGTCCACACGAGGCAGCTCCTATTGGCAAATACGAGGCAGCTCCTATTGGTCCATACGAGGCAGCTCCTATTGGTCCATACGAGGCAGCTCCTATTGGTCCATACGAGGCAGCTCCGATTGGTCCATACGAGGCAGCTCCTATTGGTCCATTCGAGGCAGCTCCTATTGGTCCATACGAGGCAGCTCCTATTGGCCCATACGAGGCAGCTCCTATTGGCCCATACGAGGCAGCTCCTATTGGTCCATACGTGGCAGCTCCTATTGGTCCATACGAGGCAGCTCCTATTGGTCCATACGAGGCAGCTCCTACTGGCCCATACGAGGCAGCTCCTATTGCTCCATACGTGGCAGCTCCTATTGGTCCATACGAGGCAGCTCCTATTGGTCCATACGAGGCAGCTCCTACTGGCCCATACGAGGCAACTCCTATTGGCCCATACGAGGCAGCTCCTATTGCTCCATACGAGGCAGCTCCTATTGGTCCATACGAGGCAGCTCCTATTGGTCCATACGAGGCAGCTCCTATTGGCCCATATGAGGCAGCTCCTATTGGTCCATACGAGGCAGCTCCTATTGGCCCATACGAGGCGGCTCCTATTTCTATCCACCCAAATTCCTTCACACTCGGGACTTCTATAGCTGCCACCTTCCGTAAATGCAAGACCAACATCAAAACCAATATTTTACCAACATTCAGGGCCCTGAACTTTGTCTTTTCCGACTCGCGGTGATAGGCTGAGAGCTTTCCCCCCTTCTAACAGGACTCCCTTACCCCCTGTGAACTAATTACCCTACTAGCCAATCGGTTACACATACCAGGCACCAAATGATGGCTAGGCGATTGTCTCACCACTACGTCACTAGGGACTGCAGTTTCATCTCTTCCCTCTCTCTCTCTCTCTCTCTCTCTCTCTCTCTCTCTCACTCTCTTTTTCTCTCACAGTACCTAATGGGCCTATCTAACCTCTCTCTCTCTCTCTCTCTCTCTCTCTCTCTCTCTCTCTCTCTCTCTCTCTCTCTCTCTCTCTCTCTCTCTCTCTCTCTCTCTTTTTCTCTCTCAGTACCTAATGGGCCTATCTAACCGATCTCTCACGGTGTTGGAAAGGCAACTTGATCAACACCTCCAAATGGGTCAGAGGGATATAGTGATCCATTCCGCAGGGATATATTCATCCTCGAAACCACCTTAAATACTCATCAACTGAAGGGGCAAGAACGCGTTTTGCTCACGCCCTAAACTACCCAACCATCCACATGTAAGAAAAAAAAGCAATTGATACTGAAATTAACAAAACAAGTGTAACGAGTTGGCGATACTGACTGAAAGTATAAGCTGGATCAGTGCCTTAACTTGGGACTTAACTTAAGTCGGCTTAGAAAGGGAGGATATACCTTATATACTCACTACAGTCCCCTCCCTTCTGCTCCTCCCACTGTCTTAGAGGGAAAAAACTTGCTCTTTGAAGAAACCTTTCTCACATGATCAAGATCCCACAGCCAGAGCTCATGGCCAAGAGAACCTCCTTCAGAAGGTCTCAAGGAAATTCCTGTCCTTTCACACACACCATAGTGTCGCAACCTTCACCTTTGGGATCGCCTTCAGCACCTCCTTAGGAGATGACGATGGGTCCCTCGATTGTTTCAAGCGTGGGTTAGACATATATATGAGTGGGATTGGGTGGTTATTAATATGAGCTGCCTCGTATGGGCCAATAGACCTTCTGCAGTTACCTTTGTTCTTATGTTCTTATGTTCTCTTAATAGTGATACATCATCTCGTCATTGACAGGAGAACACACAAGACATTCCACAGGTGATCAGGGTGTAAACCAATGTATTATTTGAGTTTACAGTCGAAACATTAGCAGCTCGGGGATTGGGGGGACCTATCACGCTTTACACACACACACACACACACACACACGCACACACACACACACCCGCACACACACACACACACACACACACACACACACACACACACACACACACATACACACACAATCTTTGCAAGAGGGGTACCAGGTGATAAGAAAAGAAAGGACACAGAGACAGGGAGGAGGAGTGGCACTACTAATAAAGCGGAAATGGAAGTTTGATGAGCTGGAAAATCCGGGTACCAATGAAAGCACAAGCTTCATACATGGAACCCTGACAGTGGATGGGAAGAAGATTGTAATCTTGATACTCTACAATCCCCCACCAAACAGTAGAAGGCCCAGGCAGGAGTACGAGGACAGCAACAAGACATGTATGGATGAACTGCAGAGGGCAGCAACTTTAGCGCATAGAATGAGAGCGAAGCTGCTGGTCATGGGGGACCTAAATCACGGAGAGATAGATTGGGAAACGAGGAATCCCCATGGCGGGGAGGAGACCTGGGGAGCGAAGCTGGTAGACGTTATTGACAGGAATTTCCTAACACAGCATGTGAAAGAAGATACTAGGGAAAGAGGAGGGGATACGCCCAGCCTATTAGATCTCATTATCACTCAGAATGTAGAAGACATCGAGCAGTTGGAACATGAAATACCACTAGGAGCTAGTGACCATTGTGTCCTAGCCTTTGACTACATGATGGAGCTTAAAATTGTGACCAAAGGACAAGAGGTCCGGGAAAGGAGACTTGATTACAGAAAAGGGGACTACAGAAGGATAAGGGACTACCTGGGAGAAGTGCAGTGGGAGGAAGAACTTAGAGGAAAAACAGTGCAAGGTATGATGACCCAAGTCATATTGAAATGCAAGGAGGCTGAAGATAGATTTATTCCAACAATAAAGACAAAAAGCAGGAGGGAATATAATAACCCATGGTTTAATAGACAGTGTCAGGAAGCAAAGGTGAGAAGCAGGAGGGAGTGGAGGAAGTACAGAAGACAAAGGACAGAGGACAACAGGATTAGATGTAACAGAGCTAGGAATGATTACATTAACATAAGACGAGTGTCGGAAAGAAATTATGAGAACGATATTGCAGTCAAAGCGAAAAAGCAACCAAAATTACTACATAGCCATATAAGAAGGAAGATGTCGGTAAATGACCAAGTGACAAGACTGAGGAAAACAGAAGGGGCATATACAGAAAGCGACAAGGAAATCTGCGAGGTACTGAATGCAAAATTCCATGGAGTGTTCACTACCGAGCCTGAGCAGCTCCCATTGTTAGAAGAGATTACCCAAGATGAAAGACTATCAGATATAGAGGTGACAGCAGAGGATGTAATGAAACAGTTGACAACACTGGATGCAAATAAAGCTGTTGGACCAGACAAAGTATCACCGTGGATACTTAAAGAGGCAGCGCAGGCTCTCAGCGTGCCTCTGGCGATGATCTTCAATGAGTCACTTATGTCGGGAGAATTGCCCAGTTGCTGGAAGGAGGCAAATGTCGTACCGATTTTCAAAAAGGGGGATAGGGAGGAGGCACTTAACTACAGACCCGTATCACTGACAAGCATCCCCTGCAAAATACTTGAAAGAATAATTAGGCTAAGACTTGTTGAGCACCTGGAGAGCATTGGGTTTGTAAACAAGCACCAACATGGGTTCTGG
Source organism: Procambarus clarkii (assembly GCF_040958095.1). Classification (NCBI taxonomy): domain Eukaryota; kingdom Metazoa; phylum Arthropoda; class Malacostraca; order Decapoda; family Cambaridae; genus Procambarus; species Procambarus clarkii. The sequence goes on from NC_091192.1 coordinate 29,222,757, forward strand.
ACAGGGAAATCATGCCTAACAAACCTTTTAGAATTCTATGATAAAGTAACAAGGATAAGGCAGGACAGAGAAGGCTGGGCAGACTGCATATTTCTTGACTGCCAAAAGGCCTTTGATACGGTACCGCACATGAGACTGCTATACAAACTTGAGAGGCAGGCAGGAGTAAGCGGAAAGGCCCTAGTATGGGTGAAGAACTACCTAACAGGAAGGAGCCAGAGGGTAATGGTAAGGGGCGAAAAGTCGGACTGGCGAACAGTAACAAGTGGAGTACCTCAAGGATCGGTGCTGGGACCAATTCTCTTTCTAATTTACGTAAATGATATGTTTACAGGAGTGGAATCATACATGTCAATGTTTGCAGATGACGCAAAATTAATGAGAAGAGTTGTGACAGACGAGGATTGTAGGATCCTCCAAGAGGACTTAAACAGGCTACAGAGATGGTCAGAGAAATGGCTACTGGAGTTTAACACCAGTAAATGTAAAGTTATGGAAATGGGATCAGGTGACAGGAGACCAAAGGGACAGTACACAATGAAGGGGAACAGCCTACCTGTAACGATTCGAGAAAGAGACCTGGGAGTGGATGTGACACCTAATCTAACTCCTGAGGCACATATAAATAGGATAACGACAGCAGCGTACTCTACACTGGCGAAAATTAGAACTTCATTCAGAAACCTAAATGAGGAAGCTTTTAGGGCGCTTTACACTGCCTACGTGAGACCCGTCTTAGAGTATGCCGCGCCATCATGGAGCCCCCACCTGAAGAAACACATAAAGAAACTGGAGAAGGTTCAGAGGTTTGCGACGAGGCTTGTCCCAGAGCTACGAGGGATGGGATATGAAGAGCGGCTGAAGGAACTGAACCTTACGACACTAGAGAAAAGAAGGGAGAGAGGAGATATGATAGGGACATATAAAATACTCAGGGGAATTGACAAAGTGGAAATAGATCAAATGTTCACACGTAATAATAACAGAACGAGGGGACATGGGTGGAAACTGGAAACTCAGATGAGTCACAGAGATGTTAGGAAGTTTTCTTTTAGCGTGAGAGTAGTAGAAAAATGGAATGCACTTGGGGAACAGGTTGTGGAAGCAAATACTATTCATACTTTTAAAACTAGGTATGATAGGGAAATGGGACAGGAGTCATTGCTGTAAACAACCGATAGCTAGAAAGGCGGGATCCAAGAGTCAATGCTCGATCCTGCAAGCACATATAGGTGAGTACATATAGGTGAGTACACACACACACACACACACACACACATACACACACACACACACACACACACACACACACACACACACACACACACACACACACATACACACACACACACATACACACACACACACACACACACACACACATACACACACACATACACACACACACACACACACACACACACACACACACACACACACACACACACACATACACACACACACACACACACACACACACACACACACACACACACACACACATACACACACACACACACACACACACACACACACACACACACACACACACACACATACACACACAGTATACAGTATTCTGGAACTGCACAGTTTCTTCACCAGCAATATTTCTAATTTTATTCAACTAAAAGTGAAGGCTTTTGTTTTCTAGTTATCACTATTACCTTCAAATTTTGTGCAAAAACATTACTGAATATTGTGAATCAGAGTTCTCCTCCCCCCCCCGGGGTAAACTGTACATTTACAAGGGCCAGGGACACAGGGACATCACACAAAATCATATACAAAAATGACTGTTTATAACAACATAATTATATATCACAATTATGATATTAGTCAACAATTTGCTACACCATTGCGTTCTAACTTATTTAGGCTTAACTACTCCCTCAGACTTAGACAGCCTTCAATAATAGAAGATATACAGTCAGAAGACAATTTTTATTATTTTAATGCCATATTTACTTTGTACAGCTTAAAAAGCATGAGAATAGGCCTAATTGGTTTGTAAGTTTAAGGCTTAATATATATTAATATATAAGGCTTAATATATATTAATATATAAGGTTTAATATATATTAATATATATTGGCGTGAGGTATCATTGAGAAAATCAGTAGGAGCTACTTAAGAGGATTCGAACTTGCACTCTCCCAAGTACACGCCTTAGCCCATTAAGTTGATTAAGTTGACGAGGTTCGAACCCTCGTCACGGCCCTTGTGGACTTGTTCAAGTTGATTGATGTTCGTCCTTTACTAATGAGCAAGTCTCCCCCCTCCCCAACACCTCCAAATGTCAGCAATATGCTTCTAAATGGTCGTAAGACTATTGTAAGCTTACAAGCATCTATATCTAGATATAAAACAGGAGATGACTTATTTTTTTTTATTTCATAATGGGCTACGTTCTCGACACTTAAACTACGTGTCTCCTCTAGAAGGAATGAGAAAGGTAGACGTGAACCCAGTCAATCCTCACCCTTCTGTTCCAGCAATTCCGTCTCTCCTTTCCCACCCATCTGTATCAAAATCCTTTGGTCATCGAAGTTCAAAAGATCTGAACTTTGTACCACATCCCGAGCATTTCCCCAAGATATCATCAGTGCCTCCTTGAGCGATGGAAGATCATCATTTTCCAATTAGAACTCTTATCTTTTTCCTTCCAGGAAGCTGACTGAATTTTGATCTCAAAGCCAAGCCTATATAAAGCTTCATGACATGACGCAAATGACACCTACCAAATGGATATACGGGATATAATCAGCATGGACCTGCTGAATCCTCCTGGACGTGAAGAAACCTCCATAAGTGCCCGGGACTATTCGATCCCATCTTATAACTTCCTATAACTCAGACCACCACGGCAGATTTATAAGAATTGGAAGGTCTACCAACCTATATATTATCCAATATTTCCAGCGTAAAGGCGGTTTATTACTACTGGACGGCATAGAGCAACGGTCTCGCTTCATGCAGGTCGGTGTTCAATCCCCGACCGTCCATAAGTGGTTGGGCACCATTCCTTCCTTCCCTCCCGGTTGGTCGGAGCCGGTCGGCCGAGCGGACAGCACACTGGACTTGTGATCCTGTGGTCCCGGGTTCGATCCCGGGCGCCGGCGAGAAACAATGGGCAGAGTTTCTTTCACCCTATGCCCCTGTTACCTAGCAGTAAAATAGGTACCTGGGTGTTAGTCAGCTGTCACGGGCTGCTTCCTGGGGGTGGAGGCCTGGTCGAGGACCGGGCCGCGGGGACACTAAAGCCCCGAAATCATCTCAAGATAACCTCCCCCGTTCCATCCCAAATCCTTATCCTGACCCCTTCCAAGTGCTATATACTCGTAATGGCTTATTAATGCTTTCTCCTGGCAATTACCAAACCCAGAAACCCAAGACGCACTTTCGGACCACTATAACTCCCACATCTTGACACCCGGGTCAGAAATGTGGGTCATCTTGATGTCTTCGACCCTCAGCCTCCACTATGGCGGGGTTTTGGGCTTCCTTCAGCACTTGGATCGTCTCGGGTCAGCGGTCACGCGACCCTCTTCTTGTCTTCCCACTCCTTGCCCAGATCTTAAATGTATTTTTCCTTGCTCGATTAAGAAAAAAATTATAAATCCCAGGCTCCAGTTAATCCCCCAATTGTGTAGAGCTTCGTCCTGGAATGATCGTCGTGATTCAATATCTGAATGGTCTGGTTTTTAGGGTGTGGATGGTCCGGTCGTTTTTAGGGTGTGGATGGTCCGGTTGTTTTTAAGGTGTGGATGGTCCGGTTGTTTTTAGGGTGTGGATGGTCCGGTTGTTTTTAAGGTGTGGATGGTCCGGTTGTTTTTAGGGTGTGGATGGTCCGGTTGTTTTTAGGGTGTGGATGGTCCGGTTGTTTTTAGGGTGTGGATGGTCCGGTTGTTTTTAGGGTGTGGATGGTCCGGTTGTTTTTAGGGTGTGGATGGTCCGGTTGTTTTTAGGGTGTGGATGGTCCGGTTGTTTTTAGGGTGTGGATGGTCCGGTTGTTTTAAATTGTAAATTGCCATATTGTAAACCTAACCCAATCTGGCGCCTGACAGCTGGGTGGACAGCGCTTCGGATTCGTAGTCGTGAGGTTCCGGGTTCGATCCCCGGTGGAGGCGGAGACAAATTGGCAAAATGTTTCTTTCCCCCCTGATGCCCCTGTTACCTAGCAGTAAATAGGTACCTGGGAGTTAGGCAGCTGCAACGGGCTGCTTCCTGGGGGTGGAGGCCTGGTCGAAGACCGGGCCGCGGGAACACTAAGCCCCAAAATCATCTCAAGATAACCTAACCGGTTGTTTTAACGCGTGAATGGTCCAGTTTCACACCTTAAAAAGGGTGTGAAAAGGTGTGAAGATGAGAAAATTTATGCAGGTCATTTCTCAAACCTGCAATGCCAATATGTCAACTTCTCGAGGGTTTTTGATTATTAAATCTCTTACCTTTGGTTGTTCTTTCACCAGTACGGATACTTCTCCTCACGTCCCAGTTTACTTGTCCAACCCTTCGGAATACAACCTCATTTAAAATATCTTCTTGAAGTTTCGTCTCTGTTAGTGCGACAATGTCTGGGACCTTAAGCTGAATGATATCTCTTAGCTCCAGTATTTTATATCTCACTCCATCTATGTTGGTATATACTATTTTCAGGAACATATTCCCTTTTCCTTTGCCCTTTACTCCACCCTTCATCTAATGATTTTGTTGCTTAGTTTTATGTACTATTTCACTATCTTTCCAGTCCTTAACACTTTGTAGAAAAAATCATTTCTTTCTTCTTCATTTCTATTCCCATTTAGACGTTTCGATTCATCAAGATTTGTTTTCAGCTTTTCGCTCTCTCTTCCTTTGAGAGGTCTTGTCTTATTGACCAAAGTTTGCCATCCTCATCAATCTGCAATTTCCTGGCATTTCTAAGCACTTCCATCATTTGTTTCACTGCATTAAGTATCAACCTTAAGGTGCGTTTTTTGTCTTTCTCATATTTTCCTATTCTCATAAAATCCCTTACATTTTCCTTTGAATTGAGGCCTTCTCCCAAACGTACTATTTTCTCTATGATTTTCATCTCTTCTGCTGCTATGTCTACCCTAGATGTTATTTCCTTTTCCAAACACGCAAAAATTACTATGGACTTACTTCTATCTGCAGTGTGGCGCAGCTCTGCGTGTTGCTGATGGCGCGTGACGCAGATGTGACGGATACAGATCAATCACTCAGATGACATACATTAATAATGACTTCACGACACAATAAGAAGGTTTCCGACAATGTACACACAAGACAATTTACAAGAATCCTGTTGATATTTTAAATATCGCCTAAATCTTTAAATAAATTTAAATAAACCTTTATATGAGGCTGAATAAATGAATAAATGAGGCTTTAAATAAAGTCTCAGTAGGAGACCGTCCCGAAATATATAAATCCTCATCCTCCCGTGGGGACGAGATGTGAATGAGAGATCTACTGACCCCTGATATACCTTACCTGATATACCTTAACTGATATACTTTACTCTCGGGCAGGTATGCCAGAAGTGGGATTAAGCTTAACATGAGCTGTAGGAAGGGATAGCCTGCTACAGGGAGTCAGAAGTTCCCTACTCCTGTACTCACTTGAGTCAGCAGTCTTATAATCCTGTACACACCTGAGTCAGCAGTCGTATAACCCTGTACACACCTGAGTCAGTAGTCTTATATAAAACCCTGTACACACCTGAGTCAGTAGTCTTATATAAAACCCTGTGCACACCTGAGTCAGCAGCTGTCTAATCCTTTCCACACCTGCATCAGCAGTCTTATAACCCTGTACACACCTGCATCAGCAGTCTTATAACGCTGTACACAGCTGAGTCAGCAGTCGTATATAACCCTATACACACCTGAGTCAGCAGTCTTATAATCCTTTCCACACCTGAGGCAGTAGTCTTATAACCCTGTACACACCTGAGTCAGCAGTCTTATAACCCTGTACACACCTGAGTCAGCAGTCTTATAACCCTGTACACACCTGAGTCAGCAGTCGTATATAACCCTGTACACACCTGAGTCAGCAGTCGTATATAACCCTGTACACACCTGCATCAGCAGTCTTATAACCCTGTGCACACCTGAATCAGTAGCCGTCTAATCCTGTCCACACCTGAGGCAGCAGTTTTATAACCCTGTACACACCTGAGTCAGAAGTCGTATATAACCCTGTACACACCTGAATCAGCAGCCGTCTAATCCTGTCCACATCTGAGGCAGGAATCTTATATAACCCTGTACACACCTGAATCAGCAGTCGTATATGTGAAAACAAACCAAACATCCTGGACCACAGTCTGTTGTGTATGTATGTATGTGTGTGTGTGGGGGGGAAGGGATGATAGGACTGGGGGGGTCTGAGCCCCCCCTAGATATCCCTTGTAAAGATATCATAGTCACTCATGTCATCCTACTGTTTCCATCGTCCACTAACAAGTCGCAATCCATTTTCTATTTGCTAATGGGGATATTAGGATTCATGAAATTCCGGCCGAATAAAGGGGACTTTTATCCCGCTTCCAATTACAAATTACTTGCCTTGGCGTTGAGTACCCGCGTGTGTGAGTGCAATAATGCAACAGGCATCGTTATCAATGTTGTAGTGCTCAACTAGTAAGGCTGAATAAGTCGACCAGACCACACACTAGAAGGTGAAGGGACGACGAGACGTTTCGGTTCGTCCTGGACCATTCTCAAGTCGATTGTACTCTTAGTGGTCAATCGACTTGAGAATGGTCCAGGACGGAGCGAAACGTCGTCGTCCCTTCAGCTTCTAGTGTGTGGTCTGGTCAACTTACTTTAGCCACGTTATTGTGACTCATCGCCTGCATAGTAAGGGTGAAAGTCACATGCCAACACAGTCAAGATTTCCGATGACTTGAGATTGCAATGTTCGACAGCAGCTACCACTAAGAGTACTAAGAGTTTAGTGAATCACAATGTTAGGTTAGGGTAATTCTTGCTACCATGGGATGCCCAACCTCTTCACTTGTTATATGTATATGTATATGTATATATATATATATATATGCGAACAAGCCTGAATGGTCCCCAGGACATATGCAACTGAAAACTCACACCCCAGAAGTGACTCGAACCCATACTCCCAGAAGCAACGCATCTGGTATGTACAAGACGCCTTAATCCACTTGACCATCACGACCGGACATAATGAGGTGATAGCCTCGGCTATCACCTCATTATGTCCGGTCGTGATGGTCAAGTGGATTAAGGCGTCTTGTACATACCAGATGCGTTGCTTCTGGGAGTATGGGTTCGAGTCACTTCTGGGGTGTGAGTTTTCAGTTATATATATATATATATATATATATATATATATATATATATATATATATATATATATATATATATATATGTATGCGCACATATCCACACACGTGAATACCTACACCAGCGCGCGCGCATACACACACACACACACACACCCTCTGGGAGACGGTGGCTGAGTAGACAGCACGCTGACACGTAATTCTGTGGTCATGAGTTCGATTCTCGTCGCCGGCGATAAACAGTGGGCAGTTTCTTTCACCCTGATGCCCCTGTTACCTAGCAGTAAATAGGTACCTGGGAGTTAGACAGCTGTTACGGCTGCCTCCTGGTGTGTTTGTGTCTGTGTGTGTGTGTGGTGTGGAAAAAAATAGTTGGTAGTAACAGTTGACTGATTGACAGTTGAAAGGCGGACCGAAAGAGCAGAGCTCAACCCCCGTCAAGCACAACTAGGTGAACACACACACACACACACACACACACACACACACACACACACACACACACACACACACACACACATACACACACACACACACACACACACACACACACACACACACACACACACACACACACACACACACTCACACACACACACACACACACACACACACACACACACACACACACACACACACACACACACACACACACCCGTCCGTCCGACCTGGTGGCCTCACACGTCCAAATCTTTACCTAAGCTCACTCCTGGGACGATGACCCCCACGCCACCACGCCTTCCGTCTCTCCCACCCAACGCCCCCACGCCTTCCGTCTCTCTCACCCCACGCCCAAATATTGACCATCATGCAAAACACTCCACTCCCAAAACACTAACCCTCCCCCCCCACCCCCACCTTAAATCCCCCTCAAAACACCCCCCAATTTCTGAACCCCCAATACGCGTCCCTCCGTCCCTCTTGTCAACCCGTCCATCCTACCAGCACCTGGAGCCTGTCCTTAACTATAATATTAACAGCTCCTCCTGCTTGTTTAAAAATTGATAACCGAAGCCTAGCAACAAGCCAGCCATAGTGAGTGTGTGTGTGTGTGTGTGTGTGTGTGTGTGTGTGTGTGTGTGTGTGTGTGTGTGTGTGTGTGTGTGTGTGTGTGTGTGTGTGTGTGTGTGGGAGGGAGGGAGGTGTGGTGTTTACACATGTGTGCGGGTTTGAATGTAAAGGACAGAAGGAGAGGGAGGAGTAACAGGGTTCATATGATTTAGCCATTGGGCGTTCATTCCTGTGTTGGGCGGCCTCCACCTGTGTTTGGGGAAGGGTGGGGATGGTTTGGGTAGGTTTGGAGAAGGATTAGGAAGGTTTGGGTAGATTTGGGGAAGGATGGGGTTGGGTGGGGAGTAGCGCGAGCTGGGTTAATTTTTGTTTTGTTTTAATTATTGTTCTCTGACCATTTTGCATTGACGGAGGATTGGACCTCTAGCCACCATGGAGTGAGGACGTGTCGCCTGACCTCTCCGGCAGTTGGTGGTGGCTTCCCGCTTTGGTCGCCAGGGGGTGTGGGTGTTTCTGCCCTCCCTGCATTCGTCGTGAAGTGGTTCTTGGGTGATCGTCGGTGACTCTCCGTGATGGGGGGACCTCTTCCCCCTGTTGTGCGTGTGCATTCAGTAGGCCTGAAATTTTCAGGTCGTGCCAGGTATCCGGAGGTTGAACTTGTAATGTGTGACATGTTCCATGTCCCTGTGGATGTGATTTACGGTATTGAACTGGTTACCGCTCATCGAGTGATTGTTAAATTTGTGGGGGATGCGGAGTACCGGGCGTTTCTCCAGCGCTTTGAGGGGCGATCCTTGCCCCTGCCGGGTGGTGCCGGCACTGTGGAGATTTCCGATCGGAGTGTTGCATTGACATACGTGAGTGTTCATGGGGCGCCCTTGGAGTTTCCCGAGGACCTCCTGCGTCGTTACTTTGGGAGGTTTGGAGCTGTTGTCAGTGTGAGGCTGCACAAGCTTTCCTCTGGGAAGTTCCAGGGTTTGCGTACAAACATTCGGACTCTGGGGATGCGTCTGAGGGCAGACATTCTGTCCTCTGTCCAGCTCCTCGGATATTATGTTTGGGTGTATTATTCCCGTCAACCGCTGACATGTTTCCGGTGTGGCCTGCTGTGGCATCAGGATGCAGGGTGTTCTGAGGCTGCTGTCGCCCCTGTGAACCTCTTCCGTGAGGAGGATTTTCCGCCGCTCCCTGTGGAGGAGGATTCAGTAGGTGGGGATGTGTCCATCCCGTTGGCTGCTGGAGGCCCCCCAGTGGCGCCTGACGCGTCTCCTGCTGTGGTGGCCCCTCTTCCAGGGGTTGTGGTGCCTTCGGATATTCAGCCTGCTCCCGTTGGTGTCCCTGATGGTCCCGTGGGTCTTCTGGTGGATCTCTGTACGTCGTCTCCGTCTTCTTTACCTGCTGCGCATGTCCCTGTGCCCTCGACATGTGTCTCGGTTGTGCTGGGTGCTGGGGTGGATACAGGGCCTCCTTCTGTGCCCGGCCTGGTACCCCATGTGGTTGAGGATGCTGCCGTCCTGGGGAGAGCGTCGGTTCGCACAGCTTGTGATGCCCGTGTCTCTGGGTCGGCCTCTGGATCTGATGATGTGCGGCCAGAGCCCAAGCGTTCCTGGCGTTCTTCTTCTGCCTGGGCTGATGTGGGAGATTTCGACGACTCTGGATCTTCCGGCGATGGCGGTGCGGTTCCAGTTGCGTCGCATTCTTCGGTGGTGGCGGCTGCCAGTGTCGATGTTTCTTCTGGTGAGGTGCCTGTGGAGGTTGCTTCCAGTGCGTCGCCTGCGTCGGATGGTTCCGGTTCTGCGTGGGGGTGGTTCCTGCTGCTGGTGAGCGTGGTGACCTGGTGGTGGTGTTAAAGAAGACTGCTCGCTCTGGGGGGTTCCGTGCCCCCAGCTTCGTCCCCTGTTTCATCGGCGGCGGTTTTGGTGCTTCTCCCGTCTCCGACCGTCTCTACTGCGTCTCCTGCGGTGTCGGGTGAGGTGTTGCCGTCTCGGCGACCTTCGTCTTCTTCTCCTGTGCGTCCGGCGGCGGGGCCGTCTCGGAGGCCTGCGTCCGCTTCTTCCGTGTCTTCTGCTTTCATTCGCTCTACCTTACCTCCTTATGCGACTACTGCCGCCCAGCTCCAGGTGCTGTCGCTTCCGCCTGATCTGGTGATTCCCGAGTGTATGCACGCCCCCCTGAAGCAGGGGGATCGTTGTCCTACCGACAGGGAGTACTTAATGTGGGAGGTCTATAAGCAGAAATATCCTTTGCATGAGTTCCCTGAGAAATATTCGCCTCCCATTAAGGTGTTTCCACCTTTTAAGTGATTTTGTTTGTGTGTGTGCTATGTGTTGTGGAATTGTGTCTGTTTGTGTGCGTCGGGTGCGGTTGCGTGCGTGTGTGTGTGGGGGGGGGAGTGTTTTATTTAATTTGTTGTAGTTATGTATTTGTGCCTCTTCGTGTGGTTTCTGGGGCCAGTAGGCTTGTTTTGTGTTGTGTTTCAAGGGTTGGGTTGTTTGCTGCGGGTTTGGGTACTTTGTTATTGTCCTGATGTGCTTATTGTTTTTACTGTCGGCCTTTCGGCCCGATATTTTGTGTATTTAGTAATTTATACTTTTGTGCCTTTGTAATTTGTGCTTTTGTGATATGTTTGTCTTACGCGTGCTTGCCTGTACGCTTAAATATGAACGACATGTATAGCACTGTTCTTTTCATACCATCTTGCATTCTGTTTGGTTTTTGTTGTCAGCCCTTCAGGCTGGTATTTTCTGTGATTTTGTGATTTTGTAATTTGTTTCGTTTTATTGTATTTATACACATGCACGCATGTAAAAATAAAAAAAAAAATAAAAAAAATTATTGTTTTCCTGTGAGGGTTTTCTAATCTGAATTTCACTTTAGAATTAGAATTGTGAGGCCTGAACTCCCTCGGGTGGATTTAAGCTCTTGGGCCACCAATCGTGAGGGGTAAGGAAGCTCATCTTGGAGTAAGCTGTCTAGTATTGGGACCTCTTCCCACACCCTTGAGATTATCTTGAGATTATCTTGAGATGATTTCGGGGCTTTAGTGTCCCCGCGGCCCGGTCTTCGACCAGGCCTCCACCCCCATGAAGCAGCCCGTGACAGCTGACTAACACCCAGGTACCTATTTACTGCTAGGTAACAGGGGCATAGGGTGAAAGAAACTCTGCCCAATGTTTCTCGCCGGCGCCTGGGATCGAACCCAGGACCACAGGATCACAAGTCCCGTGTGCTGTCCGCTCGGCCGACCGGCTCCGTCCGACCAACCCTAGTGGTTGGCTGTTGTAGTCTAGTCCTCAGTGGACAGTAGACGGGATCGACACCTCTATCCCCCATCCCAAGAGCATGACAGGCGTCAGCATCCTCCAAATAAAAAAAAAATAGGTGACATCAACCTCAGGGAGGGAGGGGGGGGGGGGTTTATCATCAACCATAGTAGGGGGGGGGAGTATACGTACCTTTCTGTACATACACTGATTAGCTGGGCATACGTCTGTATATGTAAACACACACACACACACACACACACACACACACACACACACACACACACACACACACACACACACACACACACACACACACACCTGATACACCGAGTACACTACATACACCCGCCCCCTTCCTCCAACGCACACAAGCCTGGCCTGGATAAGGATATAGGTGCAGGTCCCTCGACACCCAGAGCTCATATAAGGCAGTGTTCTGGCCGTGGCCTCAACCTGCTTCAGAAACACCCATCAATATCACCTCCAGCATAGCAGGAACAGAGGGGATATGATCACAGCATACAAGATCGATAGCACAAACGATGGACACTGTTAGGTAAGTCCTGTTAGGGTAATTATAAGGAATGCTGACGGGAGTGTTGAAGCCCACAAGGACCACCAGGAACCCTCAAGGACTTTATAAGCCCTACAGGTCTGATGGGAGGGCTTCAAGGCTTCATGAGCCAAAGCTTGAATCGTATCAAGGCTTCAATAAATTAAACTTGAAGAGTTTCAAGGCTTCAGTAACTATAGCTTGAAGATTATCAAGGCTTTAATAACGAAAGTTTTAAGGATTTCAAGGCTTCATTGACAGAAGATTCAAAGGCTTCAACCCTCTATACTCATTGACCTCACTTTTGTGTTGCTACCCCTCTTTTTTTACTCGTTTCAACCACTAATTTGTTTACAAACAAAATCTTAAACCATTTATTCCCAATTTTAACCGTAGCAGGAGACTATAGCCATAGTTGTAGTACACACACACACACACACACACACACACACACACACACACACACACACACACACACACACACACACACAAGGTAATCAAAACAATGGGTTTTGCTTTCTTGTTTGGCCAGATATCACCTGGATGTTTAGCAAGAGAGCCTCGAGCAGCCAGCCCGCAGAGGCCGAAATGTTTGGAAATGAAAACAGAAGCATATACCAGTAACGCCCCTCCCCAAGCCAACCCCTCAAGCCAACCTTTCAAGCCAACCCCCCAAGCCAACCCCCCAAGCCAGCCACCACCCCCAAGCCAGTCACCACTTCCCAAGCCAGCCACCACCCCCGAAGCTAGCCACCACCCCCCAAGCCAGCCACCAACCCCCAAGCCAGCCACCACCCCCAAGCCAGCCACCACCCCCAAGCCAGCCACCATCCCACAAGCCAGCCACCATCCCCCAAGCCAGCCACCATCCCCCAAGCCAGCCACCAACCCCCAAGCCAGCCACCATCCCCCAAGCCAGCCACCATCCCCCAAGCCAGCCACCACCCCCCAAGCCAGCCACAACCCCCCAAGCCAGCCACCACCCCCCAAGCCAGCCACCACCCCCCAAGCCAGCCACCACCCCCCAAGCCAGCCACCACCCCCAAGCCAGCCACCATCCCCCAAGCCAGCCACCACCCCCCAAGCCAGCCACCACCCCCCAAGCCAGCCACCATCCCCCAAGCCAGCCACCATCCCCCAAGCCAGCCACCACCCCCCAAGCCAGTCACCACCCCCAAGCCAGCCACCACCCCCCAAGCCAGCCACCACCCCCCAAGCCAGCCACCACCCCCCAAGCCAGCCACCACCCCCCAAGCCAGCCACCACCCCCCAAGCCAGCCACCACCCCCCAAGCCAGCCACCACCCCTGAAGCCAGCCACCACCCCCCAAGCCAGCCACCACCCCCCAAGCCAGCCACCACCCCTGAAGCCAGCCACCACCCCCAACTCAGCCACCACCAGCCTCTGAAATGAGACGTTCTTAAAACACACTGGACATAACCGTACTCAAGCCAACCATCGAGTCATAAACACTCATCCACCTTAAGTCGTACTTAAATGAGTAGCACTCGGCAGGCCAGCCAGAGGCTAAGGGCCCACGGTGGGGGGGGGCGGGGGTGTCACTACATAAGAGACAGAAGAGGTAGCAATGTGTGGACAGGACCTTCTTTATTAAGAAGGTCCTGTCCAGAGGCTTCATTAGATACTGTAGTAGCTAGATAAGGCGTCGTAAGATAGCGTAGTAGCTAGATAAGACGTCGTAAGATAGCATAATAGTTAGATAAAACGTCGTAAGACAGTGTAGTAGCTAGATAAGACGTCGTAAGACAGTGTAATAGCTAGATAAGACGTTGTAAGACAGTGTAGTAGCTAGATAAGACGTCGTAAGACAGTGTAGTAGCTAGATAAGACGTCGTAAGACAGTGTAGTAGCTAGATAAGACGTCGTAAGACAGTGTAGTAGCTAGATAAGACGTCGTAAGACAGTGTAGTAGCTAGATAAGACGTCGTAAGACAGTGTAGTAGCCAGATAAGACGTCGTACGAGTGTAGTAGCTAGATAAGAAGTCGTAAGAGACATGGCTGCGGCCATAACGAAGGTAATAAAGACAGACCAGAGGCCAGGAATCACTAAGCACTCATATGAGTCCACTAACGAAACCTGTACATCTTCCCTTCATTATGCAGGTTTGGTGTGTATTGATGAGAGAGTTTACGACCTTGTAAACTCTGCGAGGTCGTTCATGACCCTAGAGTTGTTATTGATTTAGACTTCCTCGTAGCGCTTCAGAGCTCGTAAAGTGTTAACTAACAAGAGACCAAGCTGCCCTGGCTTGAGGAAAGATGTACAGGTTTCGTAAGAGGACAATATCAACACGGTGAATCATAGTCTCAGAATCTTTTAAATAAAAACATAAGAACAAAGGTAACTGCAGAAGGCCTATTGGCCCACACGAGGCAGCTCCAATCTATAACCACCCAATCCCAATCAATCCCACTCAATAACAATCTTATTACCACAGAACTCCCGGATATTTGAACGAAGGCGCATGCAGATCTAACATTAAAAAAAAGACACAGATAAAACACTATAGGATAAAGGAGGCAATAGAGATACCCCGTAGAGTACCGGAATTCAAATGAGAAAGAGGCATAGAGTTGCATAGAGGTGCTAAAACAGAGGCATAGCAACCATGCCTCTTTCTCATTTGATTGGTCTTAGAAAGGAAGCAGGTGAATGCCTAAGAAGATAAGTGTTTAAGGACCTATGGCGGGGTGGTGGCAGGGGGGGGGGGTAGAGGAGTGATCCACTACCCCCAACACTCACCACTACACCGTTACCACCTCTGCTCTCATCTTCATACTGAGAGAGAGAGAGAGAGAGAGAGAGAGAGAGAGAGAGGGAGAGAGAGAGAGAGAGAGAGAGAGAGAGAGAGAGAGAGAGAGAGAGAGAGAGAGAGAGAGAGAGAGAGAGAGAGAGAGCGACAGAGACAGAGAGCAACCCGGACACCCTTCTAGTTACTTTCGTATATAAACGTCTCCTCATGTCTCATATAATCATGAGTGCTCTCAGGTCATTGTGAATTTGTCAAGGCAGTAAGATGATTTCCTTTCGGACATTCCTTACAATAGTTTCTTCGTATCAGTAATAAAGAAACGCATTAACTTTTTCCTATTGATATCCTGCAGGCTGTCTTTGCAAGCATGCCAACAGAATCATGTTTTCAAATGCCATCATTCGACGCTATCCAAGAGGAATCCGAGTCTCAAATCGATTTCCTTTAGCAGTTAAAACATCCATTCGAGTATATTACTAACCATTTAATTGTAGTTGGTATTATATGAGATCACTGTTAACTGTGAACTGTGAGTCACAGTGTATGGTTCGCCTAGCTTTGTCTCTTAAATGTGGAGTTTGAGTAGTGGTTGCTCACTCACTCACACGGTACAGTGGTGATTGGGTGAATGAGAGGGGGGTGGATGAGGGGGGGGGGGGGGTAGTGGTGGGTGATGAATGAGGGGTGGTGGATGAGAGGGATGGTTGGGGACGAGTGGTTGGTTGTGGATGAGCGACAAGTACTGGTGGATGATCGACAACTACTGGTGGATGATCAACAAATACTGGTGGATAATCGACAAATACTGGTGGATGAGCGACAAGTGGATGACGTAGATGAGAGGACAATGACGCATCATCCAACCACACCCCTTATACGCCATCCAAGATATCATCCACCACAGCTCCCCCCCCCACACAATCACCCTCCCCCCCTCCACACACACACACACACACACACACACACACACACACACACACACACACACACACACACACACACACACACACACCCGCCTTCCACGTACACCCGACCCACACACCATTCATTATACACCTGACTATTATTGCACGCTCTCTGCAATAAAAAAAAAAACATTTTGCACACCTACAAGCCTAAAGGTGAATTCGTTAAATCAACCCAGATATTGAATACAAAACATCGAGCAACAATACACCTTGCAATTATCCTGCATGAAAGGGCGCATGTATGCTAAGCAGCAGTGAATGCTTGGACACTAAACTCCTCCACCACTGGCCTGTACATGGGGGTAGCAATCTTGCAATCTTGCACCGCTACTTCTCACCCTTGATGCATATGCAGAGGATAGGATGGTGCAGGTCAGTTGGTTGGACAGGGGAGGGGTCTTCTGGTGGGAGGGGGCAAGGGGTCAGACGCCTTCATATGCTCCCACTGGTATAGATCAGTATAGCCTCCACATGCTCCCACTGGTATAGATCAGTAGCCTCCGCATGCTCCCACTGGTATAGATCAGTAGCCTCCACATGCTCCCACTGGTATAGATCAGTAGCCTCCACATGCTCCCACTGGTATAGATCAGAAGTCTCCACATGCTACCACTGGTATAGATCAGTAGTCTCCATAAAACTCCACAAAATTAAAAAAGTACCATATTCCTATGGCACTTTTTATGAGAATATTTACGGGAAAAATATTTTTAGACAAGTGGCAAAGAGTTGGAATATTTTATTCATAGAATAAAGACAAAAATATATATTTTTTTAATGTTTAAAAAAAAATTAAAATAAAACAGTTTAGGTAAATAATTATCTTCAGATTCTCGACTTTCACTGTGGAAACCACCTCGTTTGGTCTCTCCAGCAGTTCTGGTGTTTAGTATGCTGGGTGATTGTCTGTATCATCTATGTTCATTGCACATGCAAGCATCGTTCAGGACTAGGCAGCAGAGGCGAACATTATTTAAGTAAGCATTGCAGATGCAAGTATTGCACAGGCGAGCATTGCTGAGGCAGGTTTAGATAGTCAAGTGTAACTAATGTCACAGATGTTGCTAGGATGGCATAGCATCTCAGCATGGATAATATCACAGATGTTGCTAGGATGGCATAGCATCTCAGCATAGATAATATCACAGATGTTGCTAGGATGGCATAGCATCTCAGCATGGATAATATCACAGATGTTGCAAGGATGGCATAGCATCTCAGCATGGATAATATTACAGATGTTGCTAGGATGGCATAGCATCTCAGCATGGATAATATCACAGATGTTGCTAGGATGGCATAGCATCTCAGCATGGATAATATCACAGATGTTGCTAGGATGGCATAGCATCTCAGCATGGATAATATCACAGATGTTGCTAGGATGGCATAGCATCTCAGCATGATAATATCACAGATGTTGCTAGGATGGCATAGCATCTCAGCATGGATAATATCACGATCTTCCAGAGGGGTATAGATTCATTCCTCTTAACGTTTTCTGATGATGCAAAAATTATGAGAAGACTCAAGACAGATGAAGATAGACAGAGACTACAGGATGATCTGGACAAACTGGTGGAATGGTCTATGAAATGGCTACTGAATTTCAACTCAAGAAAGTGTAAACTAATGAAATTAGGCGAAGGGAGCAGGATGCTGAACACAAGGTACCATCTGGGAGGTGAAATCCTGCATTGTCAAATAGAGAGAAAGCTTTGGGGGATGATATCACAACGAACCTGTCCCCAGAGGCCCACATCAAAAGGATATCATCAGCGGCATATGCTAGGTTGGCCAACATAAGAACTGCCTTTAGAAACTTGTGTAAGGAATCGTTCAGGTCCTTGTATACCACTTCTATCAGACCAGTCCTGGAGTATGCAGCTCTAGCCTGGAGTCCATATCTAGTTAAACACAAGACAAAGTTATAGAAAATTCAGAGGTATGACACCAGACTCGTCCCGGAACTGAGAGGAATGAGCTACGAGCAAAGGCTAAAGGAGCTGAACCTCACATCCCTGGAAAACAAAAGAGTAAGGGGAGACATGATAACCACCTACAAAATTCTCAGGGATATTGACAGGGCAGACAAAGACAAACTATTTAACACGAACAAGGTGGAAACGTAGTAACCAAATGAGCCACAGAGACATTAGAAAGAAAATTTTCAGTGTCAGAGTAGTTAACAAATGGAATGCATTAGGCAGTGATGTGGTGGAGGCTGACTCCATACACAGTTTCAAATGTAGATATGATAGACCCCAGTAGGCTCAGGAATCTGTGCACCAGTTGATTGATGGTTGAGAGGCGGGACCAAAGAGCCAGAGCTCAACCCCCCCAAGCACAACTAGGTGAGTACACACTCCAACCACGCATGCATACACTCAATCACACACACTCCAACCACACCCTCCAAGATCTATACAGTGGTGGGTTGAGCTCATCAAGGAACCAGTCTCAGTGATTACTTTCATATGCACTGCATCACCCCACTATCTTCACTCTCACCTGAGCATCTTCACTTTCACCTGAGCATCTTCACTTTCACCTGAGCATCTTCACTCTCACCTGAGCAGTAGGATCTTCACTCTCACCTGAGCAGTAGGATCTTCACTTTCACCTGAGCATCTTCACTCTCACCTGAGCATCTTCACTCTCACCTGAGCATCTTCACTCTCACCTGAGCATCTTCATTTTCACCTGAGCATCTTCACTCTCACCTGAGCATCTTCACTCTCACCTGAGCATCTTCAATCTCACCTGAACATCTTCACTTTCACCTGAGCATCTTTACTCTCACCTGAGCATCTTCAATCTCACCTGAACATCTTCACTCTCACCTGAGCATCTTCACTCTCACCTGAGCATCTTCACTCTCACCTGAGCATCTTCACTTTGTCCGCCTTTCACTTGATTGTAACTACCACCACCACCCACTACCACTGGCGCCCACTACCACTGGCGCCCACTACCACCACCACCCACTACCACCACCGCCCACTACCACCGCCACCCACTACCACAGCCGCCCACTACCACCGCCGCCCACTACCACCACCACCCACTACCACCGTCACCCACTACCACCACCACCCACTACCACCACCACCCACTACCACCGCCGCCCACTACCACCACCACCCACTACCACCACCACCCACTACCACCGTCACCCACTACCACCACCACCCACTACCACCGTCACCCACTACCACCACCACCCACTACCACCACCACCCACTACCACCGCCGCCCAGTACCACCGCCGCCCACTACCACCGCCGCCCACTACCACCACCACCCACTACCACTGCCGCCCACTACCACTGGCGCCCACTACCACTGCCGCCCACTACCACCACCACCCACTACCACCGCCACCCACTACCACCACCACCCACTACCACCACCACCGCCACCCACTACCACCGCCACCCACAGGCCTATGCCGTTCTTTCCATTCACCACTCCGTACAAAAGTCCCAACTAATCCCAAGCAACCCACCTAACCTACCGAGTGACAATGCATAGAAAACGTGACTCTGACTTTGCTTAAATTTGTAGTAAGACATCGGGCATTTATAACAGATTTTAACGGATTTTGTTAAATCCGTTACAGAAAATCGTATGACCTGAGTTTACCCTGGTTTACAGTACAGTAAACCTCAGTGAAGCCTAGTGTCAGTAAACCTTAACTGAACTGAACTTTCCAAGGCTAAATATAAAGACTTCAGTCGACCAATAATTTCAATAATACAATAATACTATAATTGTAGAATAATGACTCTTAAGTTATAACGAAACGTAAACACACTTTAAGTGAGCCAAACAGTAAGAGTCCACTGAACACACTTTCCACCGTCATCAACACATTACACAATACAGCGTCCTGTAATGTGGTCTGAGAGACACTTGTTAACTCCGGGATTTCAAATTACACTGCGTTACAGAGGGCGAGAATGTACTCACCTAGTTGTATTCACCTTTTTGTGATTGCGGGGGTTGAGTTCTGGCTCTTTGGTCCCGCCTCTCAACTGTCAATCAACTGGTGTACAGGTTCCTGAGCCTATTGGGCTCTATCATATCTACATTTGAAACTGAGTATGGAGTCAGCCTCCACCACATCACTGCCTAATGCATTCCATTTGTCAAGCACTCTGACACTAAAAAAGTTTTTTCTAATATTTTTTCAAAAGGTGTGTGTGTGTGTGAGTGTATGTGTGTGTGAGTGTGTGTGTGTGTGTGTGTGTGTGTGTGAGTGTGTGTGTGTGTGTGTGTGTGTGTGTGTGTGTGTGTGTGTGTGTGAGTGTGTGTGTGTGTGTGTGTGTGTGTGTGTGTGTGTGTGTGTGTGTGTGAGTGTGTGTGTGTGTGTGTGTGTGTGTGTGTGTGTGTGTGTGTGTATGTGTGTGTGTGTGTGTGTGTGTGTGTGTGTGTGTGTGTGTGTATGTGTGTGTGTGTGTGTGTGTGTGTGTGAGTGTATGTGTGTGTGAGTGTGTGTGTGTGTGTGTGTGTGTGTGTGTGTGTGAGTGTGTGTGTGTGTGTGTGTGTGTGTGTGTGTGTGTGTGTGTGTGTGTGTGGGTGTGTGTGTGTGAGTGTATGTGTGTGTGTGTGTGTGTGTGTGTGTGTGTGTGTGTGTGTGTGTGTGTGTGTGTGTGTGTGTGTGTGTGTGTGTGTGTGTGTGTGTGAGTGTGTGTGTGTATGTGTGTGTGTGTGTGTGTGTGTGTGCGCGCGCGCGCGCTTTAGCTTCACTATTGACTGTCGCTGACATAATCTCACCTGTATTCAAATAATTTACATTAATATGTTGATGTGTTTCGATTCATTATCTCATAACCATGAGGATAATACACGCATATATCCTATAGCAGTAAGAAAGACATTAATATCTTTAACCAGAATGAATATACCTGCGGAATGCTATTAAAAACCCGTTCACATTGTTTCACATTGTGATTCATCGTGAAATGCGATGAGAAATGTTAGGCTTGTATTGTGTCACTCGAATATGTCGCATCAAAAGTTGTGTGTCAACATGAACAGATGATTAATTTCATTCTCAGCTGCCAGCTAGGAGTTTCCGATAATAGGAACCTCATTAATTATTTGTATATCAGTTGTCGTGCTAAAGTGACCTTATCTTAACCTACCAGAGGACCCAAAACAGAAAACGGGACACTATACGTCAATTTCGCGAGTCGCTGCCATTTTCTAGTACGACGATTATTGGCTTTATGTAAAAATGCAATATATGTATAATATAAAGTATATTTATATATATTTATAAAGTGTTATTTCAGCACTGTACTCCTAACAATCCATGAAATATGACTATAAACAACCAGTAAGGATATATATATATATATATATATATATTAGTATATTTTGGTAGCAGTCTTTCCTGTAGACATATTTTATTAAATATGACCGAAAAAGTAAGATTAATAATTCTAACACGAATTTTCTCAATCTTTCGTACATTATGCTTCACTGTTGGAGGTAAATCGAAAATCACTTCTCCAAAATTCATTTTTATTTCTAGTCTGACGCGACACGGGCGCGTTTCGTAAAACTTATTACATTTTCAAAGACTTCACAAATACACAACTGATTAGAACTTGCGTTTCCCTGATTTTATATCTACATTTGAGTGAGGTGGGAAGGGTGATGTAGCATTACATTTGAGTAAGGTGGGAAGGATGATGTGGCATTAGAGGATATTAATAGGGTATTAAAAGTATCAACACAAGACAGAACACGAAACAATGGATATTGAATAGAAGTGTTTGTAGAAAGCCTATTGGTCCATATTTCTTGATGCTTCTATATTGGAGCGGAGTCTTGAGGTGGGTAGAATATAGTTGTGCAATAATTGGCTGTTGATTGCTGGTGTTGACTTCTTGATGTGTAGTGCCTCGCAAACGTCGAGCCGCCTGCTATCGCTGTATCTATCGATGATTTCTGTGTTGTTTACTAGGATTTCTCTGGCGATGGTTTGGTTATGGGAAAAGATTATATGTTCCTTAATGGAGCCCTGTTGTTTATGCATCGTTAAACGCCAAGAAAGAGATGTTGTTGTCTTGCCTATATACTGGGTTTTTTGGAGCTTACAGTCCCCAAGTGGGCATTTGAAGGCATAGACGACGTTAGTCTCTTTTAAAGCGTTCTGTTTCGTGTCTGGAGAGTTTCTCATGAGTAGGCTGGCCGTTTTTCTGGTTTTATAGTAAATCGTCAGTTGTATCCTCTGATTTTTGTCTGTAGGGATAACGTTTCTATTAACAATATCTTTCAGGACCCTTTCCTCTGTTTTATGAGCTGCGGAAAAGAAGTTCCTGTAAAATAGTCTAATAGGGGGTATAGGTGTTGTGTTAGTTGTCTCTTCGGAGGTTGCATGGCTTTTCACTTTCCTTCTTATGATGTCTTCGATGAAACCATTGGAGAAGCCGTTATTGACTAGAACCTGCCTTACCCTACAGAGTTCTTCGTCGACTTGCTTCCATTCTGAGCTGTGGCTGAGAGCACGGTCGACGTATGCGTGAACAACACTCCTCTTGTACCTGTCAGGGCAGTCGCTGTTGGCATTTAGGCACATTCCTATGTTTGTTTCCTTTGTGTAGACTGCAGTGTGGAAACCTCCGCCCTTTTCCATGACTGTTACATCTAGAAAAGGCAGCTTACCATCCTTTTCCGTCTCGTAAGTGAAACGCAGCACGGAACTCTGCTCAAATGCCTCCTTCAGCTCCTGCAGATGTCTGACATCAGGTACCTGTGTAACTTTGAACTTGAAACCGGCCATATACTGCAGGTATGTTGACGACATTTTTACACTGAACTTGAAACCGGCCATATACTGCAGGTATGTTGACGACATTTTTACACATGAACTTGAAACCGGCCATATACTGCAGGTATGTTGACGACATTTTTACACATGAACTTGAAACCGGCCATATACTGCAGGTATGTTGACGACATTTTTACACATGAACTTGAAACCGGCCATATACTGCAGGTATGTTGACGACATTTTTACACAGGTACCTGATGTCAGACATCTGCAGGAGCTGAAGGAGGCATTTGAGCAGAGTTCCGTGCTGCGTTTCACTTACGAGACGGAAAAGGATGGTAAGCTGCCTTTTCTAGATGTAACAGTCATGGAAAAGGGCGGAGGTTTCCACACTGCAGTCTACACAAAGGAAACAAACATAGGAATGTGCCTAAATGCCAACAGCGACTGCCCTGACAGGTACAAGAGGAGTGTTGTTAACGCATACGTCGACCGTGCTCTCAGCCACAGCTCAGAATGGAAGCAAGTCGACGAAGAACTCTGTAGGGTAAGGCAGGTTCTAGTCAATAACGGCTTCTCCAATGGTTTCATCGAAGACATCATAAGAAGGAAAGTGAAAAGCCATGCAACCTCCGAAGAGACAACTAACACAACACCTATACCCCCTATTAGACTATTTTACAGGAACTTCTTTTCCACAGCTCATAAAACAGAGGAAAGGGTCCTGAAAGATATTGTTAATAGAAACGTTATCCCTACAGACAAAAATCAGAGGATACAACTGACGATTTACTATAAAACCAGAAAAACGGCCAGCCTACTCATGAGAAACTCTCCAGACACGAAACAGAACGCTTTAAAAGAGACTAACGTCGTCTATGCCTTCAAATGCCCACTTGGGGACTGTAAGCTCCAAAAAACCCAGTATATAGGCAAGACAACAACATCTCTTTCTAGGCGTTTAACGATGCATAAACAACAGGGCTCCATTAAGGAACATATAATCTCTTCCCATAACCAAACCATCGCCAGAGAAATCCTAGTAAACAACACAGAAATCATCGATAGATACAGCGATAGCAGGCGGCTCGACGTTTGCGAGGCACTACACATCAAGAAGTCAACACCAGCAATCAACAGCCAATTATTGCACAACTATATTCTACCCACCTCAAGACTCCGCTCCAATATAGAAGCATCAAGAAATATGGACCAATAGGCTTTCTACAAACACTTCTATTCAATATCCATTGTTTCGTGTTCTGTCTTGTGTTGATACTTTTAATACCCTATTAATATCCTCTAATGCCACATCATCCTTCCCACCTTACTCAAATGTAATGCCACATCACCCTTCCCACCTCACTCAAATGTAGATATAAAATCAGGGAAACGCAAGTTCTAATCAGTTGTGTATTTGTGAAGTCTTTGAAAATGTAATAAGTTTTACGAAACGCGCCCGTGTCGCGTCAGACTAGAAATAAAAATGAATTTTGGAGAAGTGATTTTCGATTTACCTCCAACAGTGAAGCATAATGTACGAAAGATTGAGAAAATTCGTGTTAGAATTATTAATCTTACTTTTTCGGTCATATTTAATAAAATATATATATATATATATATATATATATATATATATATATATATATATATATATATATATATATATATTCTGTCAATTAAAAGGGAGATATGCAGTTGCAAAAATTGAACAAACAGGAGAATACCTTTCTTGTATTGCAAAAACTTGCAAAAAACAGTTTCCACTTCCATCATCAACACGTAGGAGACTATTCAATATACCTGGTACCTGGTTGATGGGGTTCTGGGAGTTCTTCTACTCCTCAAGCCCGGCCCGAGGCCAGGCTTGACTTGTGAGAGTTTGGTCCACCAGGCTGTTGCTTGGAGCGGCCCGCAGGCCCACATACCCACCACAGCCCGGTTGGTCCGGCACTCCTTGGAGGAAACAATCTAGTTTCCTCTTGAAGATGTCCACGGTTGTTCCGGCAATATTAATACCTGGTACCTGGTTGATGGGGTTCTGGGAGTTCTTCTACTCCTCAAGCCCGGCCCGAGGCCAGGCTTGACTTGTGAGAGTTTGGTCCACCAGGCTGTTGCTTGGAGCGGCCCGCAGGCCCACATACCCACCACAGCCCGGTTGGTCCGGCACTCCTTGGAGGAAACAATCTAGTTTCCTCTTGAAGATGTCCACGGTTGTTCCGGCAATATTTCTTATGCTTGCTGGGAGGACGTTGAACAACCGCGGACCTCTGATGTTTATACAGTGTTCTCTGATTGTGCCTATAGCACCTCTGCTCTTCACTGGTTCTATTCTGCATGTTCTTCCATATCGTTCACTCCAGTACGTTATTATTTTACTGTGTAGATTTGGGACCTGTCCCTCCAGTATTTTCCATGTGTATATTATTTGATATCTCTCTCGTCTCCTTTCTAGTGAGTACATTTGGAGAGCTTTGAGACGATCCCAATAATTTAGGTGCTTTATCGCGTCTATGCGTGCCGTATATGTTCTCTGTATTCCCTCTATTTCAGCAATCTCTCCTGCGCTGAAGGGGAAAGTGAGTACTGAGCAGTACTCAAGACGGGACAACACAAGTGACTTGAAGAGTACAACCATTGTGATGGGATCTCTGGACTTGAAGGTTCTCGTAATCCATCCCTGGACTTGAAGGTTCTCGTAATCCATCCCTGGGCTTGAAGGTTCTCGTAATCCATCCCTGGACTTGAAGGTTCTCGTAATCCATCCCTGGACTTGAAGGTTCTCGTAATCCATCCCTGGACTTGAAGGTTCTCGTAATCCATAGTCTCGTAATACAGTCCGTAAGACAACAACAAAAAACAAGCCTGGGAAACGAGGCTACATTAACCACTCTTAGCATATTAAGAATAAAAAAATTCTCACACAAATCACTCTCCCGAAACCGTGGAATTAGAACCGCATTAACCACCCAATCACACAAAGGTTTGTCTAACCACCGTCACACACACACACACACACACACACACACACACACACACACACACACACACACACACACACACACACACACACACACTGAATAACATACACAATACACACTTTCAAACAAGCTAATCACCATTAACATACCGCCAGAACGCGGCTGCAAACATTATAAACAGTTATGCACGACCAAAATGACACTCACCCTCCCCCTCCCCCCCCCCCTCGAGTCCGGCGCAACCAAACATGCAAGATGCAACTTTGGGTTTCGTCCCTCTAATGCGTGCAATGCAACAATGCTAAAGGATTCCGATTTATCTTGCAATTTATTGTACGTCATGAAGGTAGAATGGCTCGTAGACTTATCTCTCAACCCTTTTTTTGTGCCCCTGAATAGTTAGGAAGGAGCCTGTTTTGGGGGCGCTGGATGCTGCTCATCTTGTAGAGAGATGAGATGCTGCTCATCTTGTAGAGGGGTGAGATGCTGCTCATCTTGTAGAGGGGATGAGATGCTGCTCATCTTGTAGAGATATGAGATGCTGCTCATCTTGTAGAGAGATGAGATGCTGCTCCTCTTGTAGAGAGATGAGATGCTGCTCATCTTCTAGAGAGATGAGATGCTGCTCATCTTGTAGAGAGATGAGATGCTGCTCATCTTGTAGAGGGATGAGATGCTGCTCATCTTGTAGAGATGAGATGCTGCTCATCTTGTAGAGAGATGAGATGCTGCTCATCTTGTAGAGGGATGAGATGCTGCTCATCTTGTAGAGGGATGAGATGCTGCTCATCTTGTAGAGGGATGAGATGCTGCTCATCTTGTAGAGGGGTGAGATGCTGCTCATCTTGTAGAGGGGATGAGATGCTGCTCATCTTGTAGAGGGGTGAGATGCTGCTCATCTTGTAGAGGGGATGAGATGCTGCTCCTCTTGTAGAGAGATGAGATGCTGCTCATCTTGTAGAGAGATGAGATGCTGCTCCTCTTGTAGAGGGATGAGATGCTGCTCCTCTTGTGGAGGGATGAGATGCTGCTCCTCTTGTAGAGGGATGAGATGCTGCTCCTCTTGTAGAGGGATGAGATGCTGCTCCTCTTGTAGAGGGATGAGATGCTGCTCATCTTGTAGAGGGGTGAGGTGCTGCTCATCTTGTAGAGGGGTGAGATGCTGCTCATCTTGTAGAGGGATGAGATGCTGCTCATCTTGTAGAGGGATGAGATGCTGCTCATCTTGTAGCGAATTAAGATACTTGAATTGTTACTACGTCACATTTCTAACAGATCAAACGATTCCGTAAATTAAAAATGGGGACCCATTAGGTGAGAAGTCGGGTTGATGTTCAGCTCCTGGTCCCCTTGATGAAAAGTCCTCGCTTCACCATCTATTAACTTTATTGTTCCTTTAAGTTACATCTCTTAAAACTTTGAGTATTTTCAGAATAAAAGTCTCGATTGCCAAGACTATTCGGAATTTATAAACTTTCATTGGATCAGTTTTTCATTTGAAAATGGGTTTACGAACTTTTTAAAATGATAAAATTCTCTGGAGTGTTTAAAGATCTTTGGAAAAGTTCTGAAATTTTTTTTTTTGGTAGAAAGTGGCAGTATGATTGTTGATTCTACACTGTCATACACAGTCACAGTAGGCCTACACTGTCATACACAGCCACAGTAGGCCTACACTGTCATACACAGCCACAGTAGGCCGACACTGTCATACACAGCCACAGCAGGCCTACACTGTCATACACCTTACCTTACCTTGAGGTTATCTTGAGGTGCTTCCGGGGCTTAGTGTCCCCGCGGCCCGGTCGTCGACCAGGCCTCCTGGTTGCTGGACTGATCAACCAGGCTGTTAGACGCGGCTGCTCGCAGCCTGACGTATGAGTCACAGCCTGGTTGATCAGGTATCCTTTGGAGGTGCTTATCCAGTTCTCTCTTGAACACTGTGAGGGGTCTGCCAGTTATGCCCCTTATGTGTAGTGGAAGCGTGTTGAACAGTCTCGGGCCTCTGATGTTGATAGAGTTCTCTCTCAGAGTACCTGTTGCACCTCTGCTTTTCAACGGGGGTATTCTGCACATCCTGCCATGTCTTCTGGTCTCATGTGATGTTATTTCTGTGTGCAGGTTTGGGACCAGCCCCTCTAATATTTTCCACGTCTAAATTATTATGTATCTCTCCCGCCTGCGCTCAAGGGAGTACAGATTTAGGCTCTTTAGTCGGTCCCAGTAATTTAGATGTTTTACTGAGTGGATTCTAGCAGTAAAGGATCTCTGCACGCTCTCTAGGTCAGCAATTTCTCCAGCTTTGAAAGGGGCTGTCATTGTGCAGCAGTACTCCACTCTAGAGAGCACAAGTGTTTTGAAAAGTATCATCATCGGTATAGCATCTCTAGTGTGAAAAGTTCTTGTTATCCAACCTGTCATTTTTCTTGCAGTTGTGACGGCTACTTTATTGTGTTCTTTAAAGGTAAGGTCTTCCGACATGAGTACACCCAGGTCCTTTACATTGCCTTTTCGTTCTATGTTATGGTTTGCCTGAGTTTTGTACGTGGTTTCTATTTTTATATTTTCAATTTTTCCGTAGCGCATGAGCTGGAACTTATCCTCGTTAAACACCATATTATTTTCTGTAGCCCATAGAAAGACCTGATCTACATCTGATTGGAGGTTTGCCGTGTCCTCTATGTTGCCAACTCTCATGAAAATCCTAGTGTCATCTGCAAAGGATGATACAGTGCTATAGGTTGTGTTCTGGTCTACACAGCCACAGCAGGCCTACCCTGTCATACACAGCCACAGTAGGCCTACCCTGTCATACACAGCCACAGTAGGCCTACCCTGTCATACACAGCCACAGTAGGCCGACACTGTCATACACAGCCACAGCAGGCCTACACTGTCATACACAGCCACAGTAGGCCTACCCTGTCATACACAGCCACAGTAGGCCTACACTGCCATACACAGCCACAGCAGGCCTACACTGCCATACACAACCACAGCAGGCCTACACTGTCATACACAGCCACAGCAGGCCTACACTGCCATACACAGCCACAGCAGGCCTACACTGTCATACACAGCCACAGCAGGCCTACACTGCCATACACAGCCACAGCAGGCCTACACTGTCATACACAGCCACAGTAGGCCTACACTGCCATACACAGCCACAGCAGGCCTACACTGTCATACACAGCCACAGCAGGCCTACACTGCCATACACAGCCACAGCAGGCCTACACTGCCATACACAGCCACAGCAGGCCTACACTGTCATACACAGCCACAGTAGGCCTACACTGCCATACACAGCCACAGCAGGCCTACACTGCCATACACAGCCACAGCAGGCCTACACTGCCATACACAGCCACAGCAGGCCTACACTGTCATACACAGCCACAGCAGGCCTACACTGTCATACACAGCCACAGCAGGCCTACACTGCCATACACAGCCACAGCAGGCCTACACTGCCATACACAGCCACAGCAGGCCTACACTGTCATACACAGTCACAGCAGGCCTACACTGCCATACACAGTCACAGCAGGCCTACACTGTCGTACACAACCACAGTAGGCCTACACTGCCATACACAGGCTTAAAGAGTCTCCTTGGGGGTACAGGAGACCGACTAGAAGGCTTACGAGTCGGTCCTACCTACCAGCATCTGAGAACACCCTGCACATAGGTTCGAATCCCCCATCACAGCTCCTGTGGCTTTTCCTCATCAGCACTTATACCTATCAGTGTCTAAAGCTGAGCTCTAGCTCCTCACCCCCGCCGCCTACTGACTTACTGTACCTAGTGCGTTACAACTGATCTGTTCAGATGTTGAAATTCTTTGTCGAATCTGGCCTTGAAGGTTCAAGGTGGAGGTGGCTTCCACAACTTATTTCACTACCATCCAGTTTATCCTATTTATATCCGCAATTTCATGTTCTATTTTGAGATGATATATTTAACATATGTCAACTGACGCCGCTAACATGATAGCACATTTAGATTTAGCAAAAGATTTTAGCAATTAGATTTAGCACATTTAGATTTAGTTCGGTTACGGGGAAAATTTTGGGAAAAAAGGTGGGAACTATAATTAGTTCGGTTACGGGATATATACCGGTTAGTTCGGTTAAGGGGAAAATACCGGTTAGTTCGGTTACGGGATATATACCGGTTAGTTCGGTTAAGGGGATAAATACCGGTTAGTTCGGTTACGGGAAAAATACCGGTTAGTTCGGTTAAGGGGAAAATACCGGTTAGTTCGGTTACGGGATAAAAAAAAAGAGCATGTCCTTAAAATCGGCTCAGTATACAATCCGGTCTCGACATAAAGCAGAGTGACAATCGGAATTTCTCCCAAAACCGGATAACTGAACACCCCCCCCCCCCCACCGACCCGGCGGTAAATACACAATACTCCAGGAGATATCGTGGATATCAGTAAAGTGTGCAGACAATCCTCACTTGATAACAGGTGTCGGTGCCATTGCTATCAAGTGCCAAACAGCTGGGTAAAGCTCCTGGGCCCCGCCTCTCACTAAACCACCTCCTCTCCTCAAACAACAACAACCCCCCCTTAACCCCCTCCCCATCAACTCCCCCCCTTACCCCTTGAAATCTTTAATTTAAGTAAAGTACGCAAAGTTTAGGGTTTGGGATAACTGGATATCTCTCGCAGGACCCGAAGCTATCTTCATGTGGCTTTAATCACTCACTTTCTTATAAGAATACCACTTTTAATTCCAAAAAAAGCAAAGGCATTATGAGGAGAAAGCACTAAGCCAGGGATAGCATATAGCGGTAGCATTTAGAAGGGATATTCGAGTACAAGGAGGTGGGATATATGAGGACAAGAAGGTAGGATATATGAGGACAAGGAGGTTAGATACATGAGGAAAAGGAGGTTAGATATATGAGGACAAGGAGGTGGGATATATGAGGACAATTAGGTAGGATATATGAGTACAAGGAGGTGGGATATATGAGGACAAGGAGGTGGGATATATGAGGACAAGCAAGTGGGATATATGAGGACAAGGAGGTGGGATATATGAGGACAAGGAGGTGGGATATATAAGTACAAAGAGGTGTGATATATGAGGACAAGCAAGTGGGATATATGAGGACAAGGAGGTGGGATATATGAGGACAAGGAGGTGGGATATATGAGGACAAGCAAGTGGGATATATGAGGACAAGGAGGTAGGATATATGAGGACAAGCAAGTGGGATATATGAGGACAAGGAGGTGGGATATATGAGGACAAGCAAGTGGGATATATGAGGACAAGGAGGTGGGATATATGAGGACAAGCAAGTGGGATATATGAGGACAAGGAGGTGGGATATATGAGGACAAGGAGGTGGGATATATGAGGACAAGCAAGTGGGATATATGAGGACAAGGAGGTGGGATATATGAGGACAAGCAAGTGGGATATATGAGGACAAGCAAGTGGGATATATGAGGACAAGGAGGTGGGATATATGAGGACAAGGAGGTGGGATATATGAGGACAAGCAAGTGGGATATATGAGGACAAGGAGGTGGGATATATGAGGACAAGGAGGTGGGATATATGAGGACAAGCAAGTGGGATATATGAGGACAAGGAGGTGTGATATATGAGGACAAGGAGGTGTGATATATGAGGACAAGGAGGTGGGATATATGAGGACAAGCAAGTGGGATATATGAGGACAAGGAGGTGGGATATATGAGGACAAGCAAGTGGGATATATGAGGACAAGGAGGTGGGATATATGAGGACAAGCAAGTGGGATATATGAGTACAAGGAGGTGTGATATATGAGGACAAGCAAGTGGGATATATGAGGACAAGGAGGTGGGATATATGAGGACAAGCAAGTGGGATATATGAGTACAAGGAGGTGTGATATATGAGGACAAGCAAGTGGGATATATGAGGACAAGGAGGTGTGATATATGAGGACAAGGAGGTGTGATATATGAGGACAAGGAGGTGGGATATATGAGGACAAGCAAGTGGGATATATGAGGACAAGGAGGTGTGATATATGAGGACAAGGAGGTGGGATATATGAGGACAAGCAAGTGGGATATATGAGGACAAGGAGGTGTGATATATGAGGACAAGCAAGTGGGATATATGAGTACAAGGAGGTGTGATATATGAGGACAAGCAAGTGTGATATATGAGGACAAGGAGCTGGGATACATGAGGACAGAATGAAAGAATAGTTTCCTAACCACTTGGGCTCGAACACCGACCCTGCAGGAAGCGAGGCCGTGGCTCTACCAACCACCCCAAGCAACCCGACCAATGGGGCAGCCATTCCTACCGGGAATATCGCTTCTGTTTCAAAATCGGGTGAAAATGAACATCCTCAATGTAATATTTTAATGATTTTGTTTTTGTTTATATCGAATCTCGATCTGTCAGTGACAATTAAGATGTTCGTGTATAGTGCTTGGCACTGTCCTCGGCTACACTGCCCCCTGGGGGGAGAACTTAGCATAAATACATAATAAAAATACGTGTTTGTTAATTGTGACTCAGTGTTTGTGACTTGTGTTTATATATATATATATATATATATATATATATATATATATATATATATATATATATATATATATATATGTATATATATATATATATATATATATATATATATATATATATATATATATGTACATATATATATATATATATATATATATATATATATATATATATATATATATATGTACATATATATATATATATATATATATATTATTAAATATGACCGAAAAAGTAAGATTAATAATTCTAACACGAATTTTCTCAATCTTTCGTACATTACGCTTCACTGTTGGAGGTAAATCAAAAATCACTTCTCCAAAATTCATTTGGAGAAGTGATTTTTGATTTACCTCCAACAGTGAAGCGTAATGTACGAAAGATTGAGAAAATTCGTGTTAGAATTATTAATCTTACTTTTTCGGTCATATTTAATAATATATGTCTACAGGAAAGACTGCTACCAAAATATACTAATATATATATATATATATATATATATATATATATATATATATATATATATATATATATATATATATATATATATATATACATATATATATATATACACTGTATTTCTTAACTACTGTAACACTGGGGTTACCAACCCCCCCTTCCAAGACAGTGTATCCAGTCAACTCCCTCGGGGACTTTGAATATGATGATCATGTCTCCGCAAACTATTCTCCTTTTCTGTCTGTGTGTAATTATTAATCTGTGTGCCTGTATGAT
>NC_091192.1:29260716-29268216 GCF_040958095.1 Procambarus clarkii
AAAGTCCCCCATGATGAGCAGATGGGATCTATTTCTACAAGCATCAGTGGCTGCTCTCTCAATGATAGTGTTAACTGTCATGTTGTTTCTGTCATACTCTTGCCTGGGTCTTCTGTCATTTGGTGGTGGGTTATATATCACTGCTACTACTACTCTTGGTCCTCCCATTGTCATGGTGTCTGTTATGAAGTCTGAACCTTTCGCAGCCCGGAATAAACATCTCGAAACTACATTCCTTTCTCATCGGTAGAGCCTTATCCCCTTCCTTCCCACTCTTTCCTTATTACAGTGTAGTCCTGGGGAAACACTGCATTCGTTATGATTCCTGAGAGTTTTGTTTCTGTGAGTCCAATTACATCTGGGTTTATTTCTTGTGCTCTTTCCCTAAGTTCACTAGCCACTCTGTGTGTGTGTGTGTGTGTGTGTGTGTGTGTGTGTGTGTGTGTGTGTGTGTGTGTGTGTGTGTGTGCGCGCGCGTTTACCTATTTGTCCCTGTAGGATCGAGCGTTAGCTCTTGGTTACGGCTATTTTTCCGCTGGTTGTGTCTAGTCAGGTGGGAAATGTAGTCCCCTTTGCAATTTGCTCATTAAGTAATTTGTTTTGTAATCAGTGCTAAATACATATAATTTATGCATGGATATATATATATATATATATATATATATATATATATATATATATATATATATATATATATATATATATATGTACATGTAGTGTGTGTATGATGTGTTCACAAGTAATAGAACACAACAAAGGAACTAGAACTATATATTAACAAAAGATTATGGCAAGACCTTATATTTAAGTTGTGTAGTCCTATGAAAAATGGGTCCTTGTATGCCTAGACCTGCTTGACGCCATCCTTAAACACTACCCATTGGCACAGCCCACTGGCACAGCCCACTGGCACAGCCCACTGGCACAGCCCACTGGCACAGCCCATTGGCATAGCCCACTGGCACAGCCCACTGGCACAGCCCACTGGCACAGCCCATTGGCATAGCCCATTGGCACAGCCCATTGGCACAGCCCACTGGCACAGCCCACTGGCACATCCCATTGGCATAGCCCACTGGCACAGCCCACTGGCACAGCCCACTGGCACAGCCCACTGGCACAGCCCACTGGCACAGCCCATTGGCACAGCCCACTACCGACTCATAACAATTGTTTAAAATTAACTTACCAGGATGCTGTTTGTGTTCCCCATTGCCCAAGGGTAGTTAGGCAACAATTTGAGAAGATACAACTACCTTGATTGTCTGCCAGACGAAACGACACCGTATATTACCAGAATGTACTCACACACACACACACACACACACACACACACACACGCACACACACACACTCACACACACACACACACACACACACACACACACACACACACGCACACACACACACACACACACACACACACACACACACACACACACACACACACACACTTTGTGTACCTGGTAGAGCTAGGACTTATCTCCCCCCAAAAAGAACTAGGAATCAAAAGGCTGGCATACCGAAAGGGGAATTATGAACAGATGAGAAGTTTCCTAAGTGAAATACCTTGGGACACAGACCTCAGAGACAAGTCTGTACAGGGTATGATGGACTATGTTACCCAAAAGTGTCAGGAGGCAGTAAACAGGTTCATCCCGGCCCAAAGGGAAAAATCCGAGAAGCAACAAAAGAATCCATGGTATAATAGGGCATGTATGGAAGCGAAGAAACTGAACAAGAAGGCGTGGAGGAACTTCCGGAATAACAGAACACCAGAAAGCAGGGAGAGATACCAGAGAACCAGGAATGAGTACGTCAGGGTGAGAAGAGAAGCAGAGAAAATTTTTGAAAATGATATAGCAAACAAAGCCAAGACCGAACCAAAGCTACTCCACAGTCACATCAGAAGGAAAACAACAGTGAAAGAACAGGTATTGAAACTTAGAACAGGCGAGGACAGGTATACAGAGAATGACAGAGAGGTGTGTGAGGAACTCAACAAGAGGTTCCAGGAGGTCTTCACAATAGAACAGGGTGAGGTCACTGTGCTAGGAGAAAGGGAGGTAAACCAGGCGGCCTTGGAGGAGTTCGAAATTACGAGAGAGGAGGTCAAGAGACACCTGCTGGATCTGGATGTTAGAAAGGCGGTTGGTCCAGATGGGATCTCACCATGGGTACTGAAAGAGTGTGCAGAGGCACTTTGCTTGCCACTCTCCATAGTGTATAGTAAATCACTAGAG
Source organism: Procambarus clarkii (assembly GCF_040958095.1). Taxonomy (NCBI): domain Eukaryota; kingdom Metazoa; phylum Arthropoda; class Malacostraca; order Decapoda; family Cambaridae; genus Procambarus; species Procambarus clarkii. The sequence goes on from NC_091192.1 coordinate 29,262,960, forward strand.
ACGGGAGACCTACCAGAAATATGGAAGACGGCGAATGTGGTCCCAATATACAAAAAGGGCGACAGACAAGAGGCACTGAACTACAGGCCAGTGTCCTTGACTTGTATACCATGCAAGGTGATGGAGAAGATCGTGAGAAAAAACCTGGTAACACATCTGGAGAGAAGGGACTTCGTGACAAATCGCCAACATGGATTCAGGGAGGGTAAATCTTGCCTTACAGGCTTGATAGAATTCTACGATCAGGTGACACAGATTAAGCAAGAAAGAGAGGGCTGGGCGGACTGCATTTTCTTGGATTGTCGGAAAGCCTTTGACACAGTACCGCATAAGAGGCTGGTACATAAGCTGGAGAGACAGGCAGGTGTAGCTGGTAAGGTGCTCCAGTGGATAAGGGAGTATCTAAGCAATAGGAAGCAGAGAGTTACGGTGAGGGGTGAGACCTCCGATTGGCGTGAAGTCACCAGTGGAGTCCCACAGGGCTCTGTACTCGGTCCTATCTTGTTTCTGATATATGTAAATGATCTCCCGGAGGGTATCGATTCATTTCTCTCAATGTTTGCGGACGATGCTAAAATTATGAGAAGGATTAAAACAGAAGAGGACTGTTTGAGGCTTCAAGAAGACCTAGACAAGCTGAAGGAATGGTCGAACAAATGGTTGTTAGAGTTTAACCCAACCAAATGTAATGTAATGAAGATAGGTGTAGGGAGCAGGAGGCCAGATACAAGGTATCATCTGGGAGAGGAAATTCTTCAGGAGTCAGAGAAGGAAAAAGACTTGGGGGTTGATATCACGCCAGACCTGTCTCCTGCAGCACATATCAAGCGGATAACATCAGCGGCATATGCCTGGCTGGCCAACATACGAACGGTATTCAGAAATTTGTGTAAAGAATCATTCAGAACTTTGTATACCACATATGTCAGGCCAATCCTGGAGTATGCAGCCCCAGCATGGAGTCCATATCTAGTCAAGGATAAGACTAAACTGGAAAAGGTTCAAAGATTTGCCACCAGACTAGTACCCGAGCTGAGAGGTATGAGCTACGAGGAGAGACTACGGGAATTAAACCTCACTTCGCTGGAAGACAGAAGAGTTAGGGGGGACATGATTACCACATTCAAGATTCTCAAGGGAATTGATAGGGTAGATAAAGACAGTCTATTTAACACAAGGGGAACACGAACAAGGGGACACAGGTGGAAACTGAGCGCCCAAATGAGCCACAGAGATATTAGAAAGAACTTTTTTAGTGTCAGAGTGGTTGACAAATGGAATGCATTAGGAAGTGATGTGGTGGAGGCTGACTCCATACACAGTTTCAAGTGTAGATATGATAGAGCCCAATAGGCTCAGGAATCTGTACACCTGTTGATTGACAGTTGAGAGGCGGGACCAAAGAGCCAAAGCTCAACCCCCGCAAGCACTAATAGGTGAGTACACACACACACACACACACACACACACACACACACACACACACACACACACACACACACACACACACACACACACACACACACACCACCACCAGAGCGTACGCAGGTAAAGTGTGAAATCTGAATTTGGTATCAGATTTCTGTATACAATAATAATAATAATAATAATAATAATAATAATAATAATAATAATAATAATAAATAACAATATTAATATTATTATTTTCATTTTTTAAATGAAGATAAACATTATAATTTAAATACACATATGCAGTATATTGCTCTCTCACACATATTTTATGTTAGGAGAGTGAGCTATTATGAGTCAAAGAATTATGCTGGAATAATATATATATATATATATGATTTAGTGTTTGGTTTACGCCTGAGAAAATATAAAGCTTTTGGCGATATTTATAACAAGAAATTATTACCTAAATAATTGAATGATGAAACTTAAAGTTTTTCTAATTTTTGTAGTGTTCCAGCGGTCCCCTTCACAGTCTCATGTACTGTGTCAATGGTCCACTTGTGTGACCCATGTGGTGTTCCAGTGGTCCGCGTTCGAGCCCCCCTTGTCTGTATAACATCCTGGAGTTCCACATACTGGAACTATTCTAAATTTGATATAAACTTATTCCCCGAAGTAACTCACAAAGGCTCAACAGATGAGCATCGAGGGATGCCCACTTACAAGACGCTTTCAAGTTTTTGCAAGATTTATGGATCGTAAAACCAGTTTGACGCGATAATTTGATTTAAAGCCACGATATCCCGGCCGTCGAGTGGAGGGACATCTACATCTCCCCCGCTGAATGGCCTCCTGGGTACTAGAGGAATGTCCGGCGGGCCTTGTCGGTCACTGCCTCGCTTGTATACATAAGTGTATTTCAACTCTACGGAACTTTGTATTATTTTAACTTTGTATAATTTTAACTTTGTATTATTTCAACTTTGAGCAACTTTGTATTGTTTGAAGATTGAGGAACTCGGGAAGGTTAATGTTTAAATAGACCAACGTATCCGTACACTTGTGCACGCTTGAGTGAATACAGTCTCTGCCGCACTCACACACACACACAGTGATGTGGTGGAGGCTGACTCCATACACAGTTTCAAATGTAGATATGATAGAGCCCAGTAGGCTCAGGAATCTGTACACCAGTTGATTGACAGTTGAGAGGCGGGACCAAAGAGCCAAAGCTCAACCCCCGCAAGCACAAATAGGTGAGTACAAATAGATGAGCACACACGCACACACACACACACACACACACACACACACACACACACACACACACACACACACACACACACACACACACTCTAAGACGCATGAATAACGAGGAAAGGCTGAGAGACCTGCATCTCACGTCGCTGGAAGACAGAAGAGCTCAGGGAGACATGATCACCACATACAAAATTCTCAGATTAATTGACAGGGGTAGACCAGGATGGATTACTTAACACGGGTGGTACACGCAGAAAGGGGGACATAGGTGGAAGCTGAGTACCCAAATGAGCCACAGAGACATTATAAATAACTTTGTCAGTGTCAGAGTTAAATGGAATGCACTAGGAAGTGATGTGGTGGATGATGACTCCATACACAGTTTCAAGTGAAGACATGATACAGTTGAATACATAATTCATATGATACAGTCCCCCCTCCCTCCCTCCCTCCTCTTCTCCCTCTTCTCTTCAATAGGGATGAGGTGGATGCTGGAGAGGTGGGGATGGTGGAGGGGAGGATAGTGAAAGATAGTCTAAGGATTGGGGAGGGAGGGGTTACTGGCAAGGAGAGGTGGGGGGGGGGGTGACAGTCAGTAATGTGAAAAGGGAAGAGGGGGTGTATTGGGGGAGCACAGTGTATTGGGGGGAGCACAGTGTACTGGGGGAGCACAGTGTACTGGGTGAACACAGTGTACTGGGGGGAGCACAGTGTACTGGGGGGAGCACAGTGTACTGGCGGAGCACAGTGTACTGGGGGGAGCACAGTGTACTGGGGGGAGCACAGTGTACTGTAGGAGCACAGTGTACTGGGGAAGCATAGTGTACTGGGAAAGCACAGAGTACTGGGGGAGCACAGTGTACTGGGAAAGCACAGTGTACTAGGTGAGCACAATGTACTGGTGAACACAGTGTACTGGGAAAGCACAGTGTACTGAGAGAGCACAGTGTACTGGGGGTAGAACAGTGTACTGGGGGGAGAACAGTGTACTAGGGAAGCATAAATGCCCCAAAGCATACCAATATACCCATATCAACCTCATTGAAAATATTTTACTGAAAAAATAAAGTCGTAAATGTCTGAAAATAATATTGGTCAAATTAAAACCACAATAACGTCCATGAAACGAAAGAGTCAAACTTATCTAACATAAACAATGACATTATACAAATATTGAGGTCATATCTTGAATCCGCCTTGAGACACTCCCCCAGGAACGCGAGTTCAATCCCTTGTAAGGGCTCTATAATATTTTCCTCAAAGGTGTATAATGTGTTGTGGAAAGGTGAACTCTTAAGAGTACTGCTGTCCTTGGAGAAGCGACGCCGGAGGAAGATGCAAGAATGACTCTTACGTCAAGGAAAAATCAGCATCATTAAGAGGGAGGGGGGAAAGTGAGAGTGGTTTGGCAACCCAGCAGTAAGACGTCTTGCGTGGACCGCGACAATTAATGGACCGGGCCGCGAGTTGTGGACCGCGGACCGAGGACCTGTGTGGGGCCCTCAGAACACACACACACACACACACACAAGGTGACGGAAACAAACAACCTCACCAAACAAAAATTTGCAGAGTAAACAGCTAAATCAAAACAAGAAAAACATATGCGTGATGCACACGCACGCTTCTGCTTGTGTGCAAACACGCCACCACGCACGCACACACACACACGCGCACACACACACATACACACACACACACACACATACACACACACACACACACACACACACACACACACACACACACACACACACACACACACACACACACACATACACACACACACACACACACACACGCACACACACACGCACACACACACACGCACACACACACACACACACACACACGCACACACACACACGCACACACACACACACACACACACACACACACGCACACACACACACACACACACACACACACACACACACACACACACACGCACACACACACACACACACACACACACACACACACACACACACACACACACACACACACACACACACACACACACACACACACACACACACACACACACACACACACACTCACACACACGGATCAAGTAAATCTGAAGTTCAAAGAGGCAGAAGATTCACATCACCATTAAGGAAAAAAGGGAATATAATAATGTATAAAATGAGGGTACATAAAAACCCGGGGTTCAGTAGACAGTGTCAGGAAGCAAAATAAAAGAGCAGGAGGGAGTGGAGGAAATACAGAAGACAAAGGACAGAGGTAAACCGGAATAGATGCAACAGTGCCAGGAATGACTACATAAACATAAGAAGATTGGCAGAAACACACTATGAAAATGATATTGCCTCCAAAGCAGAGACAACCGAAACTCCTACATAGAGTATAGTAGTACTCCAGGCTGCTAGAGTTCAACACTAACAAGTGCAAAGTGATGGAAATGGGATCAGGAGCCAGGAGACCGAAAGGCCAATGGGCGATGAAGGGAAACTATCTCCCTATAACGTCTAGAGAAAGAGACTTGGGAGTAGACTTAACACCAAACCTAACTCCAGAGGCTCATATAAATAGAATAACGTCAGCCGCATACTCTACTCTG
>NC_091192.1:29273216-29278216 GCF_040958095.1 Procambarus clarkii
GACAGAGAGAAAGATCTAGGAGTTGATATCACACCAAACCTGTCTCCTGAAGCCCACATAAAAAGAATAACGTCTGCGGCATATGCGAGGCTGGCTAACATCAGAACAGCGTTCAGGAACCTGTGTAAGGAATCATTCAGAATCTTGTACACCACATATGTAAGACCAATCCTGGAGTATGCGGCCCCAGCATGGAGCCCGTACCTTGTCAAGCACAAGACGAAGCTGGAAAAAGTCCAAAGGTATGCCACTAGACTAGTCCCAGAACTAAGAGGCATGAGTTACGAGGAAAGGCTGCGGGAAATGCACCTTACGACACTGGAAGACAGAAGAGTAAGGGGGAACATGACCACAACCTACAAAATCCTCAGGGAAATCGACCGGGTAAACAAGGATGAACTATTCAACACTGGTGGGACGCGAACAAGGGGACACAGGTGGAAGCTGTACCCAAATGAGCCACAGAGACATTAGAAAGAACTTTTTCAGTGTCAGAGTAGTTAGTAATTGGAATGCATTAGGCAGTGATGTGGTGGAGGCTGACTCCATGCACAGTTTCAAATGTAGATATGATAGAGCCCAGTAGGCTCAGGAATCTGTACATCAGTTGATTGACGGTTGAGAGGCGGGACCAAACAGCCAGAGCTCAACCCCCGCAAACACAACTAGGTGAGTACAACTAGGTGAGTACGCACGCACACAAGCACACACACGCACGCACCCTGGAGTCTGGCCATTTCACCAGTGATACTCAAATTACATCTCAATCAGACAGTGTTTACCTCACACTGTTGGGATCCCATGCTCTCTTAAACTCCTGTGTTGAATAATCCTACTCTCTCAACCCCCTGTCCACACCCCCCCCCTCCTACCCTCCTACCTACCCTGCTTAATGGGGGGGGGGGTGGGCAAGAGGGGATTCCAGTACTCTTTTTTTTTTATCTATGGAATCACGAATCCTCGCTTCACCCCCCTCCCCCCCCCCTTTCCCCTCGACCCCTGTGGCCAGAGAGGTATTCCAGTCCTCTTGTTAAGGGGGATCATCCATCCTTATGCCTCGCTTCTCTCTGGTTTGTGGATAGAGGAGGAGGTTCCGATCCTCTTGTCAATAGGATCAGGCGGTTATGTTGCCTGCCGGAATTTTGTTTATATATATTTTTTCAATTGAATTTTCACATATTTTGCCATTAAAATCTACGTATTAAATTTTTATGTTATTGTAATTATATGAGAACAAAATGTTGCCCAAACGTTTGGACCATCGAACTCCGTTCATGCAAGATGCCAGTATGATTATATAGCACTTAGGAATAAGAGAATGTAGGCAAGGAACGGTGCCCAATCACTTGGATCATCGGGGATCGAACTCTGACTCTTCAAGAAACAAGGTCGCCCTTCTACCAGTTAAATTGGAAGTGACTGAGATGGATCAATTGACTGTATTGTATATCTTAGGTGCAGGCAGTCAGCCTAACCGCTACGACCTCCGAGGGTTTACAACACTCTCCTGGCGATGCTTTTCTACTGAGACAAGTAGATAGTAGCTCTGGAACACTTGGAACACAACGTATGTTGCTCAACACAGGAAGCGATCGATCCACTCAAAAGTTAAAGAGTACGGGGCTCGAACCTTGGGTCAACATATATGAGGCCGTCACACGCACCTACCACCCGCCTCCACGAAAAGATATCATTAAGAGGACCCTTGCCTCTGCCCAGTGTCCAGCAGAGAGAGAGAACCTTGCCATCTAATTAACACTGCTGGCTTCACTCGTTAACCGGCTGGAATCACACTCCACCTATGTCAAATTTTCAGACAATAAGTGTGGGACTATACTTGCGTATCCACCCTGGCAGCTACATACATCAGCCTCTCTGTTGGTCAAGCTATAGCCGCGGCCACACACAAAGAGACAGATCAATCAAGCACAGGGAAATAGATCACCGATACAACTTTGTTCCAATACTACCTGAGACCCTTGGTCCATAGGGAGAGAGTGTGCAAGTAGGTTTCTTAAGAACCTCGGTTCCAGGCCCATCGAAACAACACAAGACCCAAGGGGAGCCAGCTTTCTCTCCCAGCGCCTCAGTGTGGCGACCCAGAGGGGGAACGCCCGCTGCATCCTCTCTCCCTACCCGTTGTCGGAGGAGTTTGAAGAAATCTACGGCTTCTAGAATACAACCTTCCCCGTATTCCCTCTTACCGTCCACATTTTGTAACCAATCAGCTATGTAACTGTACAAACTTGTATAATAAAGTGTATGATAAAGATACTTCGAATACTTCCCGTATTCATCATCAGACCTAACATACAGAAGTTAAATTTAAAATAACCAGCAAAGCAAAAAAACTCATACTGGACAGGACTACATACAACAAAATATATAAATCAACACAAGTTACAAACAAACCAACACACAACTCAACTTACGTGAAATGAATAATATATATAATGTGATAATCTACACCAGTGATACCCAAAGCTAATTCAAAATTACAATAATTACTACAAAAATTCAAAAAACTTATACAAAGACCAACCAATTAATAAGACCTTAAAGATAACCAGTTAAACATCTTGTCAAAAACATAACAAATCAAATCATAACACACAAATCTGATCACCAAATGTTATACTAAATGTCATCATTAAACAAACATAACAATAATAAAAGCTCATCACTCAAAATGAGTATTCAGAGACACAACTCAAGGGGGAACTAAAGCAAATAATACAAGACATCTACGTCAACTGTAAAGGGCAACAAGAGGTTTACTGTGGTTTACACAAGTCTACAATTGAACAGCTGAACCATTATTATTATTATTTATCAGAGACCGCAACTCCCTGATATATATATATAAAGATTTGATTATTCTCAAATCCGCCTGACCATTTATGCATCTGTCCCAGATGTTTGTCTTGTCAATTTTTCTATTTATTATGAAATTTAAAATCCCAAAGGGAACATCTATGTTTATATATATATATATATATATATATATATATATATATATATATATATATATATATAAATATATATATATATATATATATATATATATATATATATATATATATATATATGCGAACAAGCCTGAATGGTCCCCAGGATTATATGCGACTGAAAACGCATATTGTCCGGTCGTGATGGTCAAGCGGATTAATGTATGGTGACCGGCCGGAGGCCTGGGTATAATCACTCTTGTCAATACTGGCAAGAGTATTAATCATTTCTTGTCATCCAGAAAGCAGAACATACACATGTCACTATGGGAAAAACAGATAGAAAATATGTAAATTGGAACAGAACAAAGATCTCTCTCTCTCTCTCTCTCTCTCTCTCTCTCTCTCTCTCTCTCTCTCTCTCTCTCTCTCTCTCTCTCTCTCTCTCTCTCTCTCTCTCTCTCTCTCTCTCTTGGGCTGGACGGTAGAGCGACAGTCTCGCGTCATGCAGGTCGGTGTTCAATCCCCGATCATCCACAAGTGGTTGGCTACCATTCCTTACCCCCGTAAGGTAAGGTAATTATCAGGAGAAAGCATTAGGCCAGTATGACAATATGGCACTTTGACGGGACGTGAGGACAAGGATCTTCTTGCATCATCGGGGGTTCGAACGCCGACCTGCAGGAAGGGAGGCCGTCGCTGTATAACGTCCAGTCCAAGAGGCAGAGATAGGGAAATGAGAAATTTTCCCTTAGGGAAAATAATGAAATACTGAGAACACACGACTCAAGTTTTCAATGAGGTTATCTTGAGATGATTTCGGGGCTTTTTAGTGTCCCCGCGGCCCGGTCCTCGACCAGGCCTCCATCCCCAGGAAGCAGCCCGTGACAGCTGGCTAACACCCAGATACCTGCTAGGTAACAGGGGCATAGGATGAAAGAAACTCCGCCCATTGTTTCTCGCCGGCGCCTGGGATCGAACCCAGGACCACAGGATCACAAGTCCAGCGTGCTGTCCGCTCGGCCGACCGGCTCCCCTTATAAACTTATGAGTCTTATAAACAGTTTACGGGCCTCACAACCCAAGGTTATTATTGTTATAAAGACCCTCGTTGTGCTTGGGAGCTTCTATAACGGTTTCATAAATGTAAACACAACCACCATGACTGGTGGAAGATGTAGAGGTTTCGCAAATGGACGCATAACTCCTTGATAAATCTTCACCCCAGGGGATGCCACAGGGATACAACATGTTCTTGTGATATCATTTTTCGCAGAAAAATTAGCTAACCCAAATTTATTGCTAATGACCCAGCAGCTATCGTGTCGGAAATCCTCACTTTTAAACCACACAATAAACCAGTTATCCCGACTGTCAGAACCATTACGGGTAGGATAACAAGAACCTTTACGGGTAGGATAACAAGAACCTTTACGGGTAGGATAACAAGAACCTTTACGGGTAAGATAACAAGAACCTTTACGGGTAGGATAACAAGAACCTTTACGGGTAGGATAACAAGAACCTTTACGGGTAGGATAACAAGAACCTTTACGGGTAGGATAACAAGAACCTTTACGGGTAAGATAACAAGAACCTTTACGGGTAGGATAACAAGAACCTTTACGGGTAGGATAACAAGAACCTTTACGGGTAGGATAACAAGAACCTTAACGGGTAGGATAACAAGAACCTTTACGGGTAGGATAACAAGAACCTTTACGGGTAGGATAACAAGAACCTTTACGGGTAAGATAACAAGAACCTTTACGGGTAGGATAACAAGAACCTTTACGGGTAGGATAACAAGAATCTTTACGGGTAGGATAACAAGAACCTTAACGGGTAGGATAACAAGAACCTTAACGGGTAGGATAACAAGAACCTTTACGGGTAGGATAACAAGAACCTTTACGGGTAGGATAACAAGAACCTTTACGGGTAGGATAACAAGAACCTTTACGGGTAGGATAACAAGAACCATTACGGGTAGGATAACAAGAACCTTTACAGGTAGGATAACAAGAACCTTTACGGGTAGGATAACAAGAA
>NC_091192.1:29283216-29304163 GCF_040958095.1 Procambarus clarkii
GATTGGGGCACCACCCCCAAATTCTACCCAACAGACACCCAACCTGCCCCATCCCCTGTCAGCCCCCCACTAAGTACCCACCTAGGGCACCCTCCCCCCACCCACCCCCCTCCCCCCACTCACCCCCCTTCTCCCCCTCACCCCTCTCCCCAGGACCTCCCTTCCCCCCCATCCCCCATGCCCTCCCTTCTCCCACATGCCTTCCCGTCTCTCCCACCCCCATGCCCTCCCTTCCCCCCCCCCTCCCCCCTAAGCCCCCCACTCTCCCCCACCCCACCTAAGTCTTCCCCTCTCCCCCACTCCCCTAAACCCTCCCCTCTTCCTCACCCACCTCAGCCCTCCCTTTTCCCCCACGCCCCCCAAGCCCTCCACCCTTTTCTCTCCCCCCAAGCCCCCCCCATCTCCCCTATCCCCCACAGCCTCTCCTCCCCCCATGCTTCCCCAACCCTCCCTCTCTTACCCACCCCCTGTACCCTCCCCCTCTTATCCACCCCCTGTACCCTCCCCCTCTTATCCACCCCCTGTACCCTCCCCCTCTTATCCACCCCCTGTACCCTCCCCCTCTCCCCCACCACCCCAAGCCCTCCCTCCTCCACCAATCCCCCCGTGCCAGGTCCCCCCAGCTCCCACTCACCCCAGATCCCAAAGGTCCCCCCCAGAAAAGAAGCAGAAGAGAGTCAGTTTCAGGGTGATGTACTCGAACATAGATGGGATCACAAGCAAGACAAGTGAACTAAGGGAAAGAGCACAAGAAGTTAACCCAGATGTAATCGGACTCACTGAAACAAAACTCTCTGGAATCATAACGAATGCCGTGTTTCCCCAGGAGTACACAGTAATAAGGAAAGAGAGGGAAGGTAGAGGAGGAGGCGGAGTGGCCCTACTCATGAGAAGGGAATGGAGTTTTAAGGAGATGGCCATCCCGGGCTGTGAGGAGTTCAGAGACTACATAGCAGGCACCATAACAATGGGAGGACCAAGAATAGTAGTAGCAGTAATATACAACCCTCCACCAAATGACAGGAGACCCAGTCAAGAGTATGAAAACAACAACAAGGCAGTTAACACTATAATTGAGAGGGCAGCCTCTGCTGCCTGTAGAAATAGATCCCACCTGCTCATCATGGCCGACTTCAATCACGGAAAGATTGACTGGGAGAACAAGGAACCGCATGGAGGCGAGGATACGTGGAGAGCCAAACTATTGGAGGTAGTGACAAGCAACTTTTTAACCCAGCATGTCGGAGAACCCACAAGGATGAGAGGAAATGACGAACCAGCGAGACTCGACCTAGTCTTCACTCTGAACGACTCCGACATAAGAGAAATCGGTTTTGAGGACCCAGTAGGAATGAGCGACCACAGTGTACTGGTGTTTGAGTACTTGATTGAAGAAGGGTTATTGAACTCGAGGAGGGATACCGAAACCAAAAGGTTAGCATACCGAAAGGGAAACTATGAGGGGATAAGAAAATTCCTAACAGATATAGCATGGGAAACAGAGCTCAGGGGAAAGACGGCCCAAGATATGATGGATTACATCACGCAGAAGTGCAAGGACGCAGCAAACAAGTTTGTCCCAGTCCAAAAGGAAAACAGAGAAATGAAGATGAGAAACCCATGGTTTAATCAAAGATGTAGGCTAGCTAAGCAGCAAAGTAAAAGGGCATGGAGAAACTATAGGAATAACAGGACACTGGAGAGCAGAGAAAGATACCAGAATGCCAGGAATGAATATGTCAGGATGAGAAGAGAGGCAGAAAGACAATACGAAAATGACATCGCAAGCAAGGCAAAGAGTCAGCCTAAATTGTTGCATAGCCACATTAGGAGAAAAACAACAGTAAAGGAACAGGTTATGAGATTAAGGATAGGGGCGGAAGGATTCACTACAAATGACAAGGAAGTGTGTGAGGAATTGAATAAGAAATTCCAGGAGGTCTTCACCTTAGAACAAGGAGAAATTCCAGAGGTAAGTGAGGGAATAGCTAACCAGGAACCACTGGAAGAGTTTGAGATTACCAGTGGGGAAGTAAGGAAGTGTTTACTAGAGTTGGACGTGACGAAGGCTATAGGCCCAGATGGAATCTCCCCTTGGGTTCTAAAGGAAGGAGCAAGAGAACTGAGCCTACCACTCTCCATAGTGTATAACAAATCACTGGCAACAGGGGAACTGCCAGATATTTGGAAAGCAGCTAACGTAGTCCCGATATACAAGAAAGGGGATAGACAGGAGGCACTGAACTACAGGCCAGTGTCCCTAACCTGCATACCATGCAAGCTGATGGAGAAGATTGTGCGAAAAAAACTAGTGGAGCATCTGGAGCGAAGGAACTTTGTAACACAGCATCAACATGGGTTCAGGGATGGCAGGTCCTGCCTCACAGGGTTACTTGAATTCTACGACCAGGCAACAAAAATAAGGCAAGAAAGAGAAGGGTGGGCAGACTGCATATTTTTGGATTGTCAGAAAGCCTTTGATACAGTACCACACAAGAGGCTAGTGCGAAAGTTGGAGATGCAGGCTGGAGTGAGAGGGAAGGTACTCCGGTGGATAGAGGAATACCTAAGCAACAGGAGACAACGAGTCTGTGTGAGGGGTGAGGTCTCAGATTGGCGAGACGTCACAAGTGGAGTCCCGCAGGGGTCAGTCCTTGGACCTATACTGTTTCTGGTATATGTAAATGATCTCCCAGAGGGTATAGATTCGTTCCTCTCAATGTTTGCCGACGATGCAAAAATTATGAGGAGGATTGAAACAGAGGATGATAGTAGGAGGCTACAAGATGACCTGGATAGACTGAGTGAATGGTCCAACAAATGGCTGTTGAAGTTCAACCCGAGTAAATGCAAAGTAATGAAACTAGGCAGTGGAAACAGGAGGCCAGGCACAGGATACAGAATAGGAGATGAAGTACTTAATGAAACAGACAGAGAGAAAGATCTAGGAGTTGATATCACACCAAACCTGTCTCCTGAAGCCCACATAAAGAGAATAACGTCTGCGGCATATGCGAGGCTGGCTAACATCAGAACGGCGTTCAGGAACCTGTGTAAGGAATCATTCAGAATCTTGTACACCACATATGTAAGACCAATCCTGGAGTATGCGGCCCCAGCATGGAGCCCGTACCTTGTCAAGCACAAGACGTAGCTGGAAAAAGTCCAAAGGTATGCTACTAGACTAGTCCCAGAACTAAGAGGCATGAGTTATGAGGAAAGGCTGCGGGAAATGCACCTCACGACACTGGAAGACAGAAGAGTAAGGGGGGACATGATCACAACCTACAAAATCCTCAGGGGAATCGACCGGGTAAACAAGGATGAACTATTCAACACTGGTGGGACGCGAACAAGGGGACACAGGTGGAAGCTGAGTACCCAAATGAGCCACAGAGACGTTAGAAAGAACTTTTTCAGTGTCAGAGTAGTTAGTAAATGGAATGCATTAGGAAGTGATGTGGTGGAGGCTGACTCCATACACAGTTTCAAATGTAGATATGATAGAGCCCAATAGGCTCAGGAATCTGTACACCAGTTGATTGACGGTTGAGAGGCGGGACCAAAGAGCCAGAGCTCAACCCCCGCAAGCACAATTAGGTGAGTACACACACACACACACACACACACACACACGCACAAAAGAACAGGCTTTTCAAAACCCATAAACCCCGAGCCAATAAAACACGGCCAGGGACCGAGGCTCGCCACAAAAGCTCAGCGGTCATACAATAGAGTTTACAATGTGTTTGGCAGCAATTACAAGACTCACCTACATACAACCCCCGCCCACCCGCCCCACCACCCGCCAACCCGCCCCCACCACCCGCCAACCCGCCAATTATCTCTTAAACACTCCCCGGCCCGCGATAATGGCCCCCGACCTCGTTACCATCTCGTTGGGGCTTGCTCATTACTTTATCAATCAGATGCACAATTTTCGTTAACAACAGACCACCTCGAATTACACCTGTGTGATCAAATCAGCCTCTGAGCGTTGGCGATCAGCTGTTTTGCCTAACCAGAAACTTACGAACCCAAGCAACCCCCCCCCCCCTAACCTCCCGAAGGCGGAAAACGTCAGCATTACGGCGCTTTCATATTGACTAATACGTCGCCCTTTTTTACGGATTGGTCGAGTGCGTCAAAAATTTACGACGCATTAGGTGAGAGGAGGTAGCATCCATACCTGTGATTAATTCCCATTTTCAATGACAAGATAATCGTCGCTGGAGGAGAGACTGCACAAGATTTCGGCCTAGTTTACATCTGACTGTTTCGAGTAGGACATTGACACCTACTGCCTTCAGCTATAGAGATGATAATTGTTTCAGTTTCAGTTCCACGGGGCTCAGATGGTCTCTAGATCTGATAATCACATACCGAAACCACTTTGGATAAGACTAATAACAGGTAGAGTTGTTTATGCCCGTAGTTACCTGTTGTTTACGCCTGTGGTTACCTGTTGTTTATGCCCGTAGTTACCTGTTGTTTATGCCTATCGCAGCATCTTGGTTAGGTTTGATTGGCGTTGCTCACCTCCTCCCACTGCTCTATTTTTCCAGGCTGTAATTGCTCTAATTAACTAACGATCGGTAATTCTTCTTCTTCTCCCAAACGACCATTAATCGGCCAGTCTGAGGATGTTGTTTGAAACCTAACAAGTCGATTTTTGTTAGCGGAATTGATCAATCCGTTAAAAATGCGACGTGTTAGGTAAGAGATCGCGGATTACGGCAGCTAAATAGCACGGAAGTCCCCCCCTCAATTGTCAACAATTCATGGACCCGGGTTCGATTCCCGCCCCTGCACGGCATCGGTTGGACACGTTACCTTTTACCTGATGCATCTGTTCACCCACCGGTCGCCGGACAAGGTCGCCGGTCGGCCGAGCGGACAGCACGCTGGACTTGTGATCCTGTGGTCCTGGGTTCGATCCCAGGCGCCGGCGAGAAACAATGGGCAGAGTTTCTTTCACCTTATGCCCCTGTTACCTAGCAGTAAAATAGGTACCTGGGTGTTAGTCAGCTGTCACGGGCTGCTTCCTGGGGGTGGAGGCCTGGTCGAAGACCGGGCCGCGGGGACACTAAAAGCCACGAAATCATCTCAAGATAACCTCAAGATAACCCAGGAACACGCCATACCCAGAGCCTCTAGAACACGCCACACCAAAACACACACACACACACACACACACACACACACACACACACACACACACACACACACATACACACACACACACACACACACACACACACACACACACACACACACACACACACACACATACACACACACACACACACACACACACACACACACACACACACACACACACACACACACACACACACACACACACACACACACACATCCAACTTCACGTCAAACCCATCCACCTCTCAACCCACATCTGCAACACTCAAATTCAATTATGCAATTTGTAGTCATGATGAATAAGCACTCATTCATTACCATCTGTCTGCTGCCTTGTTCACCGACACGACGGAACGCAATCCGACACGGTTGAACGCAATCCGACACGGTTGAACGCAATCAGACACGGTTGAACGCAATCCGACACAGTTGAATGCAATCCGACACGGCTGAACGCAATCCGACACAGTTGAATGCAATCCGACACGGTTGAACGCAATCCGACACGGTTGAACGCAATCCGACACGGTTGAACGCAATCCGACACGGTTGAACGCAATCCGACATGGTTGAACGCAATCCGACACGGTTGAATGCAATCCGACACGGTTGAACGCAATCCGACACGGCTGAACGCAATCCGACACGGTTGAATGCAATCCGACACGGCTGAACGCAATCCAACACGGTTGAACGTAATGCGACACGGTTGAACGCAATCCGACACGGATGAATGCAATCCGACACGGTTGAACGCAATCCGACACGGATGAATGCAATCCGACACGGTTGAACGCAGCCCGACACGGTTGAACGCAATCCGACACAGTTGAACGCAATCCGACACGGTAGAACGCAACCCAGAAAACACAAAACACAGCTACAACGTTCATTTTGCGACTGTACAAACAACGTTGTAACCTAAGAGACTCAACCCACATTTCAATAAATAAAGTTAGTTTCGGACCGTCTTAGACCGCTATCAAGTCGTGTGTTAATGGTCTTGATATCTGGTGTCGGCCTTAAAGGCCTATCAACCTCTGGAGGGTTATTAAGGCCACCACATGACCTTACTGACTAACCAGCAAGGGTTGGTTAGGTTCGGTCATATATCTATGTTAGTTTTAACTTAAATTTAAAAAAAATTAACTCATACATAATGAAATGGAAAGCTTTATCATTTCATAAGAAAAAATAAGAAAAATATATAAATTCAGGAAAACTTGGCTTATTAGGCAAATCGGGCCTTGCATAGTAGGCCGAGTACTGCGTTCTGGCTACTAGGTACAACATATATATATATACAAAAAATACACATATAACAATCAGTGTTCGAAGACCTCATCCAGCTCCTTGGAGGTCGGGTGCGTACCCAGGATACAGCACGCTTTCCCCTCTGAACTGCGACACTGAGGCGCTGGAACAGGAAATTGGCCGCTTGTAAGTCTCGAGTTTTCCCAATGAGTTCCTCGCCCAGCTCCTTTAACAACCTAAGTGTACATTTACCCCAGGCGCCCAGAGTCTCAGAGCCTATCGGCACCAACCTGTAACAACGTTCTAGGTCTCTGTACTTGTTGATTTTCTGGTTCTTCCTGAAGGTGGCCGCCCCGCCTCCCTCAGCTGCGCTGTAAGGTAGATAGGTATCAGCCAATGTGGATGTACACGTGTAGTCCCACACGACCTGTTTACCTTCCCTCCACGGCTGCAGGGTGACTCCATCTGGGCGTTTTTGGCTGTTGTCAGGTCTGCACAACTGAGGTTCCCTTTGTGCTGGACACCCAGCTGTAGCCAAACTTCTCTTGATGATGTCATTGACTGCTTCATGTCTGGCAATCTTTCCCTGTGCCTTACGACAGATGAGACCATGGCTGCCGTATTGGTCTGCCCGTGCATGGCCGCATATACACCGGTATTCGGTAGAGATAGGGGCGGCAAGGCGCAGAGCAACACCAATACTTAGGGTCCGATGGTCCAGGCGGGTGCCCAAGGGGGAATTAGGGACTGCCAACAGGAAGTCCCCAGCATGGAGGGCTTGCACAGCTAAGAGACGCGCTCTGTCCTTCCCAGACGTTGCCTATATATATATATATATATATATATATATATATATATATATATATATATATATATATATATATATATATATATATATATATATATAAAAGCCTCTCCAACCTTCTTACCATAGGAGAACCCCTAAACTTAGGCGTGGGTTCGTTGGAGTGTTTCAAGCGTAGGTTAGACATGGTGTATGCATGAGTTTATTACGAGGGTGTGTACAGAGGACCTTATAACGGGCCAAAAAGGTCATGTGTCGAGTGCTTTATTCTTAAGTTCATATGAGGATAAGAAAGTCTGGGGGTGGCTGTGTGGTGCATCTTAAGGAGAGGAGGGGTGGGGAGGGGGGGGGAAGAGAGAGGGGTGGAGGGGGTGTGGGGGAGAGAGGGAGAGAGGTGTGGGAGAAAGAGGGGGAGAGGTGGTAAACTTTGCTTCTGTTTATCCCCCTGTTTGTATTTGCTGTGGCTTCTGATAAATTTGCCATGGCAGCTTGCTTCTTTGCCTTTTTTGCTGTTGCTGCTCCTTCCTATTGCTTCCCGTTGCTGCTGCTGCTGTTGTTAGTGACTCTAGACTGTTGCTGCTTTTGTGGGTTCATGCTGACAATGTGGCGGGCATCATCCACACATATTAACTGGCCTCATCTTGACTGGATGCTGGTGATTATCATGATGATGCGGATGCTGCCACCACCCCCCCCCACCTACACTACCACCCCCCCCCCTCCCCAACCAACACTACCCGCATTAATTACTCCGCCAGATGGTGCACTGTGGTGAAGACGAGGCTCTTGATGATGATGATGAGTATGATGATGATGATGAGGATGAGGATGATGATGTTGCTGATTGATGATACTAATGATGCTTTTGATGTTAATGATTTCTGTTGATGCTAATAATGATGATGATAGCGTTGAGGATGTTCAAGATTGATTAGACCGTTGATGGAACTCGCTTCTAGTCGATGATGATGAGTGCCTCTAGGAGTACAATGATGACAGTGAGTACAACGGTACAATGACGGTTCAGTAGTTAGAATAGGCCACAGAGCGTTTTACAATCTTGAGTTATCTTGAGATGATTTCGGGGCTTTTTAGTGTCCCCGCGGCCCGGTCCTCGACCAGGCCTCCACCCCCAGGAAGCAGCCCGTGACAGCTGACTAACACCCAGGTACCTATTTTACTGCTAGGTAACAGGGGCATAGGGTGAAAGAAACTCTGCCCATTGTTGTTAACAATGGGCAGAGTTTTACAACAATTAAGACACTAATAATCACTAAGAACTGCTTACCAATCACTGGACGTATTCTCAATAACATACACCACGCCACTTCGGAACATTGCGACACACGCAGATAATATTTTGCTCTCTAGCAACAGGTAATAATTTGGACCATTGCAACAGGAATTAAAAAAAAACTATTATACTACATGGTTACTGTTTCACCGTCATTGTGATAAAGTTACTGAGCGGTAGAACTACTATTACCCTTCCCTCCTCCCACACACACACACACACACGCACGCACGCACACGCACACACACGCACACACACAGTCCCCATGGGTCCGGTGCGATATGAATTGACAAACAGAGACGACACGATTCCCATGATTACTTTCCACTGCCCTCTGGCGAGAGGTGAAGGAACTAGGATTATTTTAGGGGGAGGGGGAGGGGGGGGGGGTAAGGGGGAGGTGGAAAGGGGACCACATCCGGTCCCTCCCCCCCCCCCCCTGGGGACCCAAAAGCAATTATGATAAGCGGTTACAACGAGTGTAATTGCCCAATAGTTATGGGAACTCCACCTTTTGTAAGACAAGACTGTCGAAAAGATTTTTTTTGTCATTATTATTAATTTAAAAAAAAACCCCGAGTGGTTTAAAAAACACAAAATAAATTTTTCTTTAATATGGGCCAACTTGGGTATATGTATTTCAATTTAAATCTTCGTTTTTTTTTTCATTTATTGAAAAACCCAAACCAGTTTTTTTTGTTATTAATCATGAACCCATTCGACATTTTTGTCCGCGTGTACACTACTTTCTCGCTCGTTGAAATTCCCTTCCTGAGAGTACCGGTTCCACCCACCCGGTTAGGACCACCGGTTCCACCCACTCGCTTAGGACCACCGGTTCCACCCACTCGCTTAGGACCACCGGTTCCACCCACTCGCTTAGGACCACCGGTTCCACCCACCCGGTTAGGACCACCGGTTCCACCCACTCACTTAGGACCACCGGTTCCACCCACCCGTTTAGGACCACCGGTTCCACCCACTCGCTTAGGACCACCGGTTCCACCCACTCGCTTAGGACCACCGGTTCCACCCACCCGGTTAGGACCACCGGTTCCACCCACTCACTTAGGACCACCGGTTCCACCCACCCGTTTAGGACCACCGGTTCCACCCACCCGGTAAGGACCACCGGTTCCACTCCACCCGGTTAGGACCACCGGTTCCACCCACCCGCTAAGGACCACCGGTTCCACCCACCCGCTAAGGACCACCAGTTCCACCCACCCGGTTAGGACCACCGGTTCCACTCCACCCGGTTAGGACCACCGGTTCCACCCACCCGCTAAGGACCACCGGTTCCACCCACCCGGTTAGGACCACCGGTTCCACCCACCCGGTTAGGACCACCGGTTCCACTCCACCCGGTTAGGACCACCGGTTCCACCCACCCGCTAAGGACCACCGGTTCCACCCACCCGCTAAGGACCACCGGTTCCACCCACCCGCTAAGGACCACCGGTTCCACCCACCCGGTTAGGACCACTGGTTCCACTCCAACCGGTTAGGACCACCGGTTCCACCCACTCACTTAGGACCACCGGTTCCACCCACTCACTTAGGACCACGGGTTCCACCCACTCACTTAGGACCACCGGTTCCACCCACCCACTTAGGACCACCTCCCTGGGGTTTCGGTTTAGTGTTAGCCCTTTAGCTAAAAATCAACCAGCCCGTCCTCTCGCCCGTTCACATCGTCGCTAAAATGATGTATCTGCGCAATAGCCCGAACCTAACCTAACCTAACCTAACCTAACCTAACCTAACCTAACCTAACCTAACCTAACCTAACCTACCTTACCTAGGATCCACGAATAGATAACGGGGGCATTACGTCAATTCTGCGAGCCCACTAAGTGATTCTTAGTACGTCTTACTTTGACGTACGTTTGAGGGGTTTTTTACATCAAAAAAACGATGTGTCATGCGAGAGGACAGATTGCAATCAATCACGGGAGGTACTAAGCTGTTGTTGTTGTTATAGATTCAGCTACTCGGAATAAGTTCCAAGTAGCACGGGCTATGGAGAGCCCGTAACTTACCTGGCACAGGAGCGGGGCAAGTATCACGGGCTATGGTGAGCCCGTAGTGGACTTACCTGGCACAGGAGCGGTGCTGACTGAGGTACTAAGCCATCTTCAAACTCTATATATATACTCTTCCAAGAGTCCGACCCCAAAGATGCAGTTTTGTCCGACCCACAAAAGAGGCAGTTTTGTCCGACCCACAAAAGAGGCAGTTTTGTCCGACCCACAAAAGAGGCAGTTTTGTCCGACCCGAGCTGCCAAAGCGGCAGTCTTAATTATAATAAATAACGATGGTTTCCCTAATGTAAACTATTGTTATTGTATAATAAGAGTTACAGTATAGTTTACAGGGGAGGTTAGTGTTGCTTTACCACCCCTCACATCAAGCCCTATATACCACCTGATAACTAACTACCTGCTATTACGGGCTCACCATAGCCCGTGCTACTTGGAACTTTTTTTTTTCTTCCAAGTAGCCAATCTTAAACAATAACAACAACAACAACAACGGTTAGCACAGGGGGGTAGTTCCCGCGATAACGACCTGTCAGAAACCGCAGCCCATGATATCAGAGAAGTGATAACAGGTGTTCCGTAAACCGGACAGGGAGACGTACGGGTGATTATACATAACAGGTGGACAGTCGAGACGGGAAACGAGCCCCCCCCTCCTCCCACCCCCCCCCCCCTCCCCCCACCTCCCCTTCCCCCCCTCTTAAGCTGTATACTTAGGTTTGATCTCCCATCTTGGTAATTACACCGCATTGGACGGTTAAACAGACGGGTAAGCGCTAACTACCTGACGGTATATGTAATTTTGGACAGGAAACAGTTGATGTGGTGAACAGTTTGTCAGAGAGGAGGACAAGGAGTTGGGATACGAGGACAAGGAGCTGCGATGCGAGGACAAAGAGCTGGGATACGAGGACAAGGAGCTGGGATACGTCGACAAGGAGCTGGGATAAGAGGACAAGGAGCTGGGATACGAGGACAAGGAGCTGGGATACGAGGACAAGGAGCTGGGATACGAGGACAAGGAGCTGGGATACGAGGACAAGGAGCTGGGATACGAGGACAAGGAGCTGGGATACAAGGACAAGAAGCTGGGATAGCAAGACGGATTGAAGGCTATGGCTACCCCACTTGGCCCCAGCGTAATCGAACGCCGATCAGAGAAAAATACCACGAGGAAGGTCGAGGCCGTGACCGACCAGTCCAAGCGGCAGGTGGGTCACCCCACCAACCACGACGTGCAGCTATTCAACGGGCCTGACCCGTTTTTTACCTGACCCGTTTAAGTATCCTCGGGTGCAAGAACCAGAGGGAGGCAAATGTCTCCCGTTTTCAAGATCCACAACAGACACACACACGTGTCGGTGCTACCATATGTGACTGCATATGTAGCTCCCCCCCTCCCCCCCCCCCACTGACCCCCCCCCCCCCTCTATCCCCTAACCACTACCCATTATCTCAATCGCACATGCGCAAAACCTTGCAACAAAAAGAGTTTAAACTCAACGTACAAAACCAATCCACGCGAAACATGAGCATTCGAACTGCGAATCATGTGATTAGAAGACCACCCCCACCCACCCCCAAGCAGGGCAAGGCGCCTGTCGTGGTCCTCTGCTTGCATGGCTGAAGGCGACCGACCCATGCAGAAAGGAACTTCATGGTCATTAAGAACAGTCATTACACCTCTTAAGTGCCTAATTATCCAACGTCTACTCTACTTATGGTTTGAAGATGTTCTCCTCCGCCGCTGGTAAAGGTGTAAGGATCTGACGGCGTCATTAGGGAGGCAAAATGGCTGCAAAATGATATCACAATAGCCTGATGAATCTATGATAAAAATATAGAGATGATGATGTGTTGGGATCGAACTCTCGCGTCGTCTCTGCAGGCTCGCCAGGACCGCGCACTACCCACAGCACAGTGACGGAGTTCAGACGTATCTCAATCCCAACTTCCACCAGACTTACGTCATTAATATGATGTACAATATTGCCCGAACTTAACCTAACCGCAGACCCACGAAGAGAGATAGATAGAAAACGAAGATAGAAAATGTGACAGCCCCATCAGTTTTGCGAGTAGCTATGATACATAGTACACCGTAAATTGGCCGTTCGTATATATGGCATAATGCGATTTAGCATTCGCGAGGGCAAGCTTGTTTACACCAATCACTTACGAAACATATACATCTTTCCCCAGTCATGTTGAGTTTGTTTACAATTGTTTGAATAGTTTATGAGGTTGTTTATAACAATAATAACCTTGGGTTGTGAAGCTTCCAAAGCTTGTAAACTGTTTAATATATGTGGGAAAAACCGCCATAATTAAGGAGAGATGAAAATACTTAACCGCCAGGAAAATTAAACAAGTGACCTGAACGCAATGAACTACAACGCTTAATATATATATATATATATATATATATATATATATATATATATATATATATATAATATATATATATATATATATATGCGAACAAGCCTGAATGGTCCCCAGGACAATATGCAACTGAAAACTCACACCCCAGAAGTGACTCGAACCCATACTCCCAGGAGCAAACGCAACTGGTATGTACAAGGCGCCTTAATCCACTTGACCATCACGACCGGACATAATGAGGTGATAGCCGAGGCTATTTGAACCACCCCACCGCCGGCACTCGGATAGTAATCTTGGGCATAGCATTTTACCAAATCACCTCATTCTTTGGGCACACGTGAGGAACACAAATGCGAACAAGCCTGAATGGTCCCCAGGACAATATGCAACTGAAAACTCACACCCCAGAAGTTGACTCGAACCCATACTCCCAGGAGCAAACGCAACTGGTATGTACAAGACGCCTTAATCCACTTGACCATCACGACCGGACATAATGAGGGTTGATAAGCCGATTAGTTATATATAATATATATATATATATATATATATATATATATAACTGAAAACTCACACACCCAGAAGTGACTCGAACCCATACTCCCACAACTGGTATGTACAGGGACGCCTTAATCCGCTTGACCATCACGACCGGACAAAAGGAAGTGATAGCCGAGGCTATATGAACCACTTCCCCGCCGGCACTCGGATGGTAATCTTGGGCATAGCATTTATCAAATCACCTCATGTCTTTGGGGCACACGTGAGGAACACAAATGCAAACAAGCCTGAATGGTCCCCGGACTATATACAACTGAAAACTCACACCCCAGAAGTGACTCGAACCCATACTCCCACAACTGGTATGTACAGGGACGCCTTAATCAGGGACGCGGGGAAGTGGTTCATATAGCCTCGGCTATCACTTCCTTTTGTCCGGTCGTGATGGTCAAGCTGATTAAGGCGTCCCTGTACATACCAGTTGTGGGAGTATGGGTTCGAGTCACTTTGGGGTCGGTGTGAGTTTTCAGTTGTATATAGTCCTGGGGACCATTCAGGCTTGTTTGCATTTGTGTTCCTCACGTGTGCCCCAAAGAATGAGGTGATTTGATAAAATGCTATGCCCAAGATTACCATCCGAGTGCCGGCGGGGAAGTGGTTCATATAGCCTCGGCTATCACTTCCTTTTGTCCGGTCGTGATGGTCAAGCGGATTAAGGCGTCCCTGTACATACCAGTTGTGGGAGTATGGGTTCGAGTCACTTCTGGGGTGTGAGTTTTCAGTTGTATATAGTCCTGGGGACCATTCAGGCTTGTTTGCATATATATATATATATATATATAATATATATAATATATATATATATATATATATTATTAAATATGACCGAAAAAGTAAGATTAATAATTCTAACACGAATTTTCTCAATCTTTCCTACATTACGCTTCACTGTTGGAGGTAAATCAAAAATCACTTCTCCAAAATTCATTTTTATTTCTAGTCTGACGCGACACGGGCGCGTTTCGTAAAACTTATTACATTTTCAAAGACTTCACAAATACACAACTGATTAGAACTTACGTATCTCTGCTATTATATCTACATTTGAGTGAGGTGGGAGGGATGATGTGGCATATAGTGACGTGGCATTAACACAAGACAGAACATGAGGGGATATTAATAGGGTATTAAAAGTATCAACACAAGACAGAACAGAAACAATGGGTATTGAATAGAAGTGTTTGTAGAAAGCCTATTGGTCCATATTTCTTGATGCTTCTATATTGGAGCGGAGTCTTGAGGTGGGTAGAATATAGTTGTGCATTCTACCTTCCATTATATTCTACCCACCTCAAGACTCCGCTCCAATATAGAAGCATCAAGAAATATGGACCAATAGGCTTTCTACAAACACTTCTATTCAATACCCATTGTTTCTGTTCTGTCTTGTGTTGATACTTTTAATACCCTATTAATATCCCCTCATGTTCTGTCTTGTGTTAATGCCACGTCACTATATGCCACATCATCCCTCCCACCTCACTCAAATGTAGATATATAGCAGAGATACGTAAGTTCTAATCAGTTGTGTATTTGTGAAGTCTTTGAAAATGTAATAAGTTTTACGAAACGCGCCCGTGTCGCGTCAGACTAGAAATAAAAATGAATTTTGGAGAAGTGATTTTTGATTTACCTCCAACAGTGAAGCGTAATGTACGAAAGATTGAGAAAATTCGTGTTAGAATTATTAATCTTACTTTTTCGGTCATATTTAATAATATATGTCTACAGGAAAGACTGCTACCAAAATACTAATATATATATATTATATATATATATATAATATATATTATATATATATATATATATATGTCGTACCTAGTAGCCAGAACGCACTTCTCTGCCTACTATGCAAGGCCCGATTTGCCTAATAAGCCAAGTTTTCATGAATTAATTATTTTTCGACTACCTAACCTACCTAACCTAACCTAACCTAACTTTTTCGGCTACCTAACCTAACCTAACCTATAAAGATAGGTTAGGTTAGGTTAGGTAGGGTTGGTTAGGTTCGGTCATATATCTACGTTAATTTAAACTCCAATAAAAAAAAATTGACAACATACATAATGAAATGGGTAGATTTATCATTTCATAAGAAAAAAATAGAGAAAATAACTTAATTCAGGAAAACTTGGCTTATTAGGCAAATCGGGCCTTGCATAGTAGGCTGATAAGTGAGTTCTGGCTACTAGGTACGACATATATATATATATATATATATATATATATATATTTATATATATATATATATATATATATATATATATATATATATATATTAAATATGACCGAAAAAGTAAGATTAATAATTCTAACACGAATTTTCTCAATATTTCTTATGTTTCTTTTCACTGTCGATGGTAATTGAAAAATCAATTCACCTAAATTCATTTTTATTT
This sequence comes from Procambarus clarkii, assembly GCF_040958095.1. Lineage (NCBI taxonomy): Eukaryota > Metazoa > Arthropoda > Malacostraca > Decapoda > Cambaridae > Procambarus > Procambarus clarkii. Next base: position 29,299,117 of record NC_091192.1, read on the forward strand.
TTAGTCTGACGCGACACTTGAACGCGTTTCGTAATAACTTATTACATTTTCAAAGACTTTAGTTTACACACACACAATTATAACCTGCAAACACTAAACAGAGTCTTACTATGCTATCATTTAAACAGCTTTCATCTTATATACTCGCAAGTATATGTATATCTTATATACCCTGCGAGTATATAAGATAAAAGCTGTTTAAATGATAGCATAGTAAGACTCTGTTTAGTTTTTGCAGGTTATAGTTGTGTGTGTAAACTAAAGTCTTTGAAAATGTAATAAGTTATTACGAAACGCGTTCAAGTGTCCCGTCAGACTCAAAATAAAAATTAATTTTGGAGAATTGATTTTTCAATTACCATCGACAGTGAAAAGAAACATAAGAAATATTGAGAAAATTCGTGTTAGAATTATTAATCTTACTTTTTCGGTCATATTTATTAACATATGTTTACAAGAAAGACTGTTACCAAAATATTATCTAATATATATATATGTATATATGTCTTTCTAAAAATGGTTTATCAGCACCCCAACACGAGCAAGCTACAGGTCTATACTGACCAATACATGCGAGCTTCTGGAAGCAATTTCCCTAATGACTAAATACACATGTTAGGCCTCAGAAGCCCTATATATACACTGGAATATATATGTGTAATATACATACACATATATCCATATGTTACCAAATTTAAAACCTTCAATATTTTTTTTTCTTTTCTCCAAGTCATATATTTTATGTTTCAAAAACACACTCACTCACTCACACACGCTCTCTCTCTCTCTCTCTCTCTCTCTCTCTCTCTCTCTCTCTCTCTCTCCTCTCTCTCTCTCTCCTCTCTCTCTCCTCTCTCTCTCTCTCTCTCTCTCTCTCTCTTCTCTCTCTCTCTCTCTCTCTCTCTCTCTCTCTCTCTCTCTCTCTCTCTCTCTCTCTCTCTCTCTCTCTCTCTCTCTCTCTCTCTCTCTCTCTCTCTCTCTCATTAGTGTATCGTTCTGGTGACGTGATTTTCGCCACACTGAATTTCTGTTGGTAAATTACGAGGCCATTACATAATATATTTTTCCTTCTGCGCTTAAGATGTTATAACATCATAAGCTCGGAGACAAAGGCATTTCTGAAGCGTATTTGCTCCTCACGGAAGCTTAAAACTTTGTTGAAGCTTCAGCGTTGATGAAGCTTAATTAAGGCGTTGCTTAAGCTTATACGACCTTGTTTAAAGAAGCTTAGATGGTTAGAGGCAAAAGCTTGGCGTTATCGTGAAGGAAGCTTTGCTGATTAACAGCAGTAACTCGGCCTTTTCTTCAAAGCCACTTAAGCCAAAAGAGCTTGAAGATCAGCAGCTTCTTTTCAGATGAAACGATTAGCGGGAAAAGCTTTAGTTTTTCTCCGTGGCCTTGTCTTGCTGATGACATGTGTGTGTGTGTGTGGTGTGTGTGTGTGTGTGTGTTGTGTGTGTGTGTGTGTGTGTGTGTGTGTGTGTGTGTGTGTGTGTGTGTGTGTGTGAGCTTACACCCCGACCAGTGCTGTGAACGTGCTGATGACAACTACATCATATTACCTAGTGGTAGTCAAGGACTTGACTAGTGGTAGTCAAGGACTTGACTAGTGGTAGTCAAGGACTTGACTAGTGGTAGTCAAGGACTTGACTAGTGGTAATCAAGGACTTGACTAGTGGTAATCAAGGACTTGACTAGTGGTAATCAAGGACTTGACTAGTGGTAGTCAAGGACTTGACTAGTGGTAGTCAAGGACTTGACTAGTGGTAATCAAGGACTTGACTAGTGGTAATCAAGGACTTGACTAGTGGTAGTCAAGGACTTGACTAGTGGTAGTCAAGGACTTGACTAGTGGTAGTCAAGGACTTGACTAGTGGTAGTCAAGGTGTACCACTAGATAATGTGTTGTAATCTCTGACAACCTCTTCACCATAGCCTCCTTAACATATAGCAAGTGGACAAATGGCCATTAAAAATGAGGATTAGTTTGTGTATTCATCACAAGTTTTGTGTGGGAGTTAATGGGAGTCAGGAAAGCCCCTGTGTCACCCAGGGTAGGGTGTATACTCCCACGTAGCTCTGTGCCTGGGAGAGCAGTGAGTCCCCACCACACAATACACACACTTTCAGATATATGGAGCTTCCTCCCACTGCCGTTACATCTTCTCTCTTGTATCTTTATCTTGAGATATCTTGAGATGATTTCGGGGCTTTTTTAGTGTCCCCGCGGCCCGGTCCTCGACCAGGCCTCCACCCCCAGGAAGCAGCCCGTGACAGCTGACTAACACCCAGGTACCTATTTTACTGCTAGGTAACAGGACGATCTTCCAGACATATTCTTTTTTGGACTTTCTCTGTGTTTCTCTCTTTCTCTCTCTCTCTCTCTCCTCTCTCTCTCTCTCTCTCTCTCTCCTCTCTCTCTCTCTTCTCTCTCTCTCTCTCCCTTCTCTCTCTCTCTCTCTCTCTCTCTCTCTCTACATTTCCTCCTCTCCCCCTTCTCCATTTTCTATTTTCTATTACGTAAGAAATGCAACTGTTTTCCCTAACCAGGAACGTCTGAACCCAAGCAACCCCCTAACCTATGAGGCCGAGACCTAGAAAAACGTCATTATTGCGGTGCTTTAATGTTCACAAACGCGTCGCATTTTTAACGTATTGCCCGATTGACGGATTAGGTGAGCTGACGGACCAATCACAAGAGCCGGATGTGTGTGTGTGTGGCAAGGAATTACTCTACCACTGTAAGGCAGTTAACAAGTTGTCTGCACTACCTTAATCATAATATATGTATATGTTCTGTGGCTGAGTGGTCTACATCCACGACTCACAACTAAAGGGGTTAACAGGTTCAATCCCCGGAGGGAGGAGAGAGAGAGAGAGAGAGAGAGAGAGAGAGAGAGAGGAGAGAGGGAGAGAGAGAGAGAGAGAGAGAGGAGAGAGAGAGAGAGAGAGAGAGAGAGAGAGAGAGAGGGCTCTGATGCCTCACCTGATGCCTCTGTTCACTTAGCATTAAACTACAGGTACCCGGGAGTCAGGCAACTGTTGTGGGTGGCATCCCTATGAAGGTCACTTATTGTATGACCTTAATAACCTTCCAGAGGTTAACGCCTTAATCCCAAGACCTAAAAAAAATTTCTCACGATTTAAATGCATTTCAATTTCCACCTTTGTTTTAACTATCCAATTATGAACAGATACGACTTAAAATAGGGGGTTGTTAATGGGCATTAAACTACCCCTTATCCCCCCCCAATAAAACAATCATACAAGCGGTTATAAACATACAAATTAAATCACCATACAGGGAAAGAAGACATTAATCATCTTATAACGAAATAAGTACTTGAAATTATCGGAATTTAAATCTGATGTTTACTGCGGCATTTTTAAAAGAGGGGTTTGTTGAGCAGTGTTAACGAGGCTGTTAAGGTGTTGAGCAGTGTTAACGAGGCTGTTAAGGTGTTGAGCAGTGTTAACGAGGCTGTTAAGGTGTTGACAGTGTTAACGAGGCTGTTAGGTGTTTGAACAGTGTTAACGAGGCTGTTAAGGTGTTGAACAGTGTTACGAGGTTGTTAAGGTGTTGAGCAGTGTTACGAGGCTGTTAAGGTATTGAACAGTGTTAACGAGGCTGTTAAGGTGTTGAACAGTGTTAACGAGGTTGTTAAGGTGTTGAACAGTGTTAACGAGGCTGTTAAGGTGTTGAACAGTGTTAACGAGGCTGTTAAGGTGTTGAACAGTGTAACGAGGTTCTTAAGGGTTGAACAGTGTTTAACGAGGCTGTTAAGGTGTTAAACAGTGTTAACGAGGCTGTTAAGGTGTTGAACAGTGTTAACGAGGTTGTTAAGGTGTTGAACAGTGTTACGAGGTTGTTAAGGTGTTGACAGTTTAACGAGGCTGTTAAGGTGTTGAACAGTGTTAACGAGGTTCTTAAGGTGTTGAACAGTGTTAACGAGGCTGTTAAGGTGTTAAAGTGTTAACGAGGCTGTTAAGGTGTTGAACAGTGTTAACGAGGTTGTTAAGGTGTTGAGCAGTGTTAACGAGGCTGTTAAGGTGTTGAACAGTGTTAACGAGGTTGTTAAGGTGTTTTAGCATGTTAACGAGGCTGTTAAGGTATTGAACAGTGTTAACGAGGCTGTTAATGTGTTGAACAGTGTTAACGAGGTTGTTAAGGTGTTGAACAGTGTTAACGAGGCTGTTAAGGTGTTGACAGTGTTAACGAGGCTGTTAAGGTGTTGAACAGTGTTAACGAGGTTCTTAAGGTGTTGAACAGTGTTAACGAGGCTGTTAAGGTTTAAACAGTGTTAACGAGGCTGTTAAGGTGTTGAACAGTGTTAACGAGGTTGTTAAGGTGTTGAACAGTGTTAACGAGTTGTTAAGGTGTTGAACAGTGTTAACGAGGCTGTTAAGGTGTTGAACAGTGTTAACGAGGCTGTTAAGGTGTTGGACAGTGTTAACGAGGCTGTTAAGGTGTTGAACAGTGTTAACGAGGCTTTTAAGTGTTGGACAGTGTTAACGAGGCTGTTAAGTGTTGAACAGTGTTAAAGAGGCTGTTAAGGTGTTGTTGAGTGTTAACGAGGCTGTTAAGGTATTGAGCAGTGTTAACGAGGCTGTTAAGGTGTTTAGAGATGTTAACGAGGCTGTTAAGGTGTTGAACAGTGTTAACGAGGCTGTTAAGGTGTTGAACAGTGTTAACGAGGCTGTTAAGGTGTTGAACAGTGTTAAAGAGGCTGTTAAGGTGTTGAACAGTGTTAACGAGGCTGTTAAGGTGTTGAACAGTGTTAACGAGGCTGTTAAGGTGTTGAACAGTGTTAACGAGGCTGTTAAGGTGTTGAACAGTGTTAACGAGGCTGTTAAGGTTTTGAACAGTGTTAACGAGGCTGTTAAGGTATTGACATGTTAACGAGGCTGTTAAGGTGTGAACAGTGTTAACGAGGCTGTTAAGGTGTTGAACAGTGTTAACGAGGCTGTTAAGGTGTTGAACAGTGTTAACGAGCTGTTAAGGTATTGGACAGTGTTAACGAGTGTTAAGGTCCCGCACGGAAGGCTG